>NW_014334032.1:394058-401968 GCF_000341935.2 Cephus cinctus | reverse complement strand
GGAGGGGGGGTAAGGCAGTGATATTTCATGGGGTAGTGAAAATTGCCTCGCTGCCCTCCTTTTACAGTTTTCTCGCACCTCTTTCTTTTTTCCTACCACCCCCCCCGCCCACGATCTTACCACCCGGCAACTCGGGGCTAGAGCGACGCCCGTAAACTCGGCCTTTAATCTCTTAATTAATTTTAGAAATTAACATCGCCACGAGGGGCCGACTTAATTGCGAGGACTACGTTTCCCGCCAATAAAAATGTCACGTAAAACTACCCTTAGGTCTTGGGCGATTCGCAAGTTGATACTTCGTTGGTTCCGATAGGCTGATGATGCCGAGCGAGGTATGCTGATCACGTGGTAAAATTTTTTTTTCAGGGATGAAAAAAAAAGGTTGAAGATTTTCAAAATTTATTCAACTTTTTCATTTTAGCTTACTCTGCCCACCCTTACGTACCCTTGAACTTGGGTTAACTGTGGATAAATCTTCGATTGGTAATCCAGGGGGGGTAGCCGACGGGGTTTCAACCCCCAACGTGGAGGGTCTGTGAATTTCTAAGAGCAGTAGAAACGGCGCCCATCCATTCAGGGAGTCGAAAGTCCCTACTACTAGCGCGATCTAGCACTGGTAATTACGGATAAACATTTGCCCGGAACTGGTTGAGCCCATTTCCGGGACAGACCCGACACACCCCCGTAGCTTTTGGGACTGACGTAAATTCAACGAACTCTTCGTGGTCAGGTTTGGGTCTGATGACGCAACGAAAATTAATGACGATCACGAAGGGCAAGAGTGAAGAAAAAAATAGTCAATGAAAATTGAAATTTTCATCCTGGCGTGAAAACAAATTTTTTAATCTAGAAAACTAACGGAGAGAGAAAATTGTCTCGTCCCCGTCCTCTGCTCCTGCAGATTTTAACAGCACAACTTTCGTAATAAGCCCCGTTTTAATTATCGCGACATCTGGGTGTCTCGTAACCTTCCTCCGACCATCTCCCCATCCCTACGTAGAATTCGGACCATTCCCCCCACTCCTTTAAGGGGAGAGGAACTGAACACATACCCCCCCCCCACTTACTTACGGACACTCCCAGCATCCCGTAAACTTTGTGGATTTTCAATATTAATCGTATTGGCATTGTTATGGAAACCAATTTTTGAATTTTTTTTTTTTTTCAAAAAGTTCATAATCAAGCTGTTCCAGTGGCACGCGACAACCCGTGTCCACTCAGCCCGTAAGTACAGATAGTCAGATAAAGAGACAAACGGGTAAAATTCATAGGAAGGGTATACGTGTATAGATAATCAGTGCGTAGTTACAATATATATATATATATATAGAACAAGGGTAATACGCAACGGACGCCAGGTGAATCACGCCAAAGTCACGGGGCCATGACGAGCAAGTAGTCAAATAAGGGTGGGATAAGTGTACGGGCGTGCTTTGACGATTCACGATTTACCCTATGCAGCTCCTGATCGTCCTGGCCCATCTAGCACCTGCCCCAGGGGTTAATTGTATGCACGAGCCGCGATTCGATTCGTATCGCGTAAAGTCATAAAGGCGCGATTCCACGAGAGCGACTATAAATCACGTAATATTAATAAAACCCTTTGTATCAAATAATAGGAAAAAACATGTAATTACCGGTTTCTCTGTCGCTTCTATCCTCCGTCGTGTTTTCACCGAGCATATCCTTAAGCTGAAGAGGTTCCCTCAAACCTAAAAGCAATTCCTCACTGCTGGCGATGTCGCGTATCGCTTCGTAGACCATCTGCAATGAAAACGTATGCACGATTGATTAAGGTTCGTTCATAGATGGCGATAAGAATTTTTATTATTGGATAATCCGGATTTCTCAGACGGCCTTCGGACCAGTAGTATACCATACTGTGTTCACCGTAGGTCGAGTAGAGTTAAAACCTAAACACCCTATATATGAATTGCTTAGGGCACACCCACACTGTACTAAACGAGGGAGAAGCAAAGCATATGCTTTGGTTCGCACCGAAATGATTCTACCCTAAGAGCTTGACTCTTGGACTAACCTCGAATTGACATGGTGACCTCGATGTATCATTTCGCGACAGTTACGCCTTCATGAGAATCGCTCATAAGTTTGATATAGCAAAGATTTTTATTCTCAAGTAGAAAAGTAACGTTAGGCTCTATAAGCTTATAATGAAAATTTTGAACCGTGATATTCGTTTAGTATATTTACTTTCATTAACGAGAGCGACGACAGATACGTTCTCATTGGAGCGACGTGCCAACTGATACTGATTCCTTAGGTTACCTTGGCATCCTAACAATTCACAATGTTCAATTAATGTTCTATCGATATCTGGCTGATAATGGAGTTGTACGATAATAACGTAAATTTCCAAAAAAAAAAAATGAACTAGCCAATTCATACGTGGGTTAGAATTTAGTTCACGACCGTCATGTTTTTCGTTAAGTGAATAGCGAGCATCGCTACCGATAACAAAGAATCTATGATCTACCTTACCGACCGATTTAGAGATACGTACATCAGTCGTGTATGCGCTCAGTTCTATATCTGTATGATAACCTTAGAAACAAATTAGAAAAAATGTCGTTGTAATCTAATCATTAGCATCTTACTGTGTTGCTCTTTGTTTTGTTAAAGTCAGAAATGCCAGATACACAGAATGTATATGTAATACCGTTACTGCGATATCGATTGAAACAACGTTATCCGTATGATCGAAAAGTCAATCGAGCATCTCGATTCGGCGATCACGGCAAAGGGGAACACAGATGTTCAATGTAACATTATGAAAGGTCGAACGTTATCATTCGATTCTTTGTCAATTATGTAATTTCTTACCTGTCCGCCAATGAGAACGTGTCGCATATTAACAGCATGTGGACTGGCGGTGCTGCGAACGTACTTGAGCCAATTTGTCGCTTCATGCGATGCGTCCAACCAACCCCTAACGCCATTTCCGGCGCATACCTGCGTCAAGTAAACACAAGGGAGATTGAATGAAAAATTGTTTGCGTAAAAAAATTTCGAACGATCCTGCATGATAAATTTATGACGGAATGTAAAATCGGACAGGGCTTAAGGCGAGTTCCTAACACTCAAAATTGCGGCCAGTGGAAGTCAAGCGATAACCCAAACGCACCCCCTCCACCCGTCCTTCCCACTTCGTTGAATACGCTGCGTAATGTTTAGATCCGGAACATTGCGTTTAACGGGCTGTCGCTCTCAGTTTCCACCCCAGTCGGAATCTCGTGCATCTGGATACTGCCTTTAGGATCCCCATCGCTCGTCCCTACTTTTAGGGCGAGACAAGTGATTTTTTCAATTGTCTTGCGACCGCAACGCGCTGCGTTGTCGCTTGGTCGACCATGCGTCTCACCCTAGACCCACCCAATCCCGTCACATCTAAGGAGTCAAGCCCCAAACTTCGCAATAGGGAATCGTCATCGAGTCATTATGATCGTCATTCAATTCACAGGTCATTATCGTTCATTAGAAAGATTCGTCACTCTTGTGAAATTAAAAGCACATTTTTATTCGCACGCGACAATCATCCGATTTCCAATTTGCTACAAAATTCATCCAGATGCCCTTGCAATGATAATAAGAAAATTTGCAATGATGCAACATTTCCAGACTGTCTTACATTAGAACCGCCTGAGTTGGAACGTTGTCCCACCTGTCGGTTACAAGCGGAACTCGATAGCCATAAAAAATCAATAGTAAGTCTCGCAGGTGGATAAGTGCCGTTAGGTTGGTAAATAATCACAGTTTCTAAACCTCAGAGTACCTATCTGGCAATCCCATCCCGGTCATCCTGATCCTCGTCCCACGAAAATAATCCTCTGGGAAAAAGCCGAGTAAACTGGCGAAAACATCGGATGAGCCCCGAGTGCTTATTTACGCTTCGACACTTACGCAGGTATCGTCCACAGGCTGTGTTGTCCCATTTGCAATTCACTACAATTGTGCTTCGTTACTCCAGCGAGAGATCGAATGACGCACTCAATCGAATACTAGAGAGTTTGTTCGCGCACCAATCAAGCGCCCCCGACGAGCGATGCGCTGTTTGAATTTTAGTAACTAAAGAAGTCCCTAGACGGCGGACAACTGTCAGCCGTTGAGTATCCACAATGCGACGTCACGTGATTCGGGCCGGAGACGCGTCCAGTGACTCGTAGCGTCTTCATTGGAGAAGTGTCATATGTTCTTCGTAAAGGAATCGAACGATTTTCACGAGAGTAAAACGAAAATGGTGGATTCGGTTTGTGTGTACTAAGGAGCGTCTCGAGAAGATGGGCACGAACTTCCCTGACAATAAGGCAGCTCGGGGCAACACGACAGATTAGGATCTGCAGGTCCGTCACACCTTCGACAATGATGTGTTAACTCCGTGGGTGCCATGGGCGTGGGATCGATGATTTTATGTGTTATTTTGTGTCTTCAACGAGGGATACTCTTCCGAAATTTGGCCACCAGGTTGGTACGCCCGTTTCTAAACGCAGCGGGACATTTTTCACTTTGTCGGCATCCCTGGGCATGTGCGGACAATTCGTAGGACAGATTTGTCCACGGGAGAATCTCTCCTTTCAGAGTGAATTCTCTCTTTGTGAATTCCCATAATCGTGCGGCTTCTGGTTTGAGCTCTTCTTCCTTTCCGGGAATGGAGCAAAAGGTGATTTTTCGAGACTCGCGACTTGTCCCGTCAGCATTATTACGGTCAGGAAGAAGTAGGACATTTTTTTTTTCAATTTCTACGCCCGCTCCTACAATATCCTTATGAAAGAGAATTAAGGGAGAGCGGTTGGCGACATTTGTCAGACGGATAAATTATAATTACGATTACTCGAGCCTCTTTAGAAAATGGTGGAGCTCGGCAAGTCGTGCTGATGACGGTGGACAAAATTGCTAAAATTGGCAGAAACGCGACCATTTTAATTACATGTGGTTTATTCCCGTTCATTTTTCTCTATGTAATTTAAACGCGCAACCGTACGCCCCTGAGAAAGAGAAAAATGGAGTTCATAATTCAAGACGTTCTGCAAGAGTCATAACTCGTGACATTTATCCAGAAAAAAAATCATACACATATGCACATACAAATTTAACCGTTCAATATACCATTCGACGATACCAAAATTCCCAAATTTAATTCTTCGGTAGACGTATAAGTTTTTCACCTAAATTCACACAATAAATTCTCCTTTCGAATCCAATGCAAAAATAGAAGCAAGAACGCGAAAAAAGAACATAGATACAAAAAACCTAACGGACAGTGTTTCCAGCTAATTAAATATGCCGGTAAAGATAATTTGGAAGCTGTTGGTCAGACCACATCCCGTGGTAAAAAATAGAAAGACTAATTGGAGAAACACCCAGTGCTGACCACATCGAACTGGAAGTAACAATTCCGGGACACGATATCTAAAGTCCTTAGAATCGGACCTCGCCGGATGAGTAGGATATCCAGTCGGACGATCCTTACCCGGCATGGGGCACAGGACAACCAGGACAAAACACATGATCGCCTCCTTTGTAACCTCACACCTCTGACAAAAACCGAGCCTAGAGAAGCTTTCGCTCAGTTAGAAATAGGTATAAGCTCTTTCAGGCAGACAACGTTAGTCTCAATAGTCCCTTATAATCGGCAACGTTCCGCCACGTCGTATCGTCCTGAATGACCAGGACCAATGCCCATCAGTGCGGCCGGATAATACCAGGAGACCGATTGTCATCTTGCCGGATGTCTAGATTTTCGAGATTCCATCGAGGAACGTGTCGATTCTTGAGAATGAGACTTATTGTCGTTAAACTGTCCCAGTCCTTGGCATTGTATCATTATATAAAGGTATAGAGAGTGCACCGAGTGGACGAGTTCAAAATAACAATAGTCAAGACACCAATGTACAGCATAGCCACCAGGTATGAAATAATCAATCTATACACACCGATATACAAGTAACTCTCAAGCCTTCTGCATATTATTACACATACATTAATCCCGTTCACCAGGCATCTCCCGACGGCTGTCGATAAGGCAGACTTTCAGAGTCTCCCCAACCAAACAGAAAAGTCATGAATAAAAATCGATCGGTATTGATGACAGGCTCCTCTGACGTTCTGACGCAAAAATGCTTTTAGCCGACGCGGCAGGCGCCATATTGGCAGCCGCGTCTCTCTTTACGCAACACACTCGGAGTCCTAGGAACTTTGGCGGAGTTTCACTCTCGGCAATCGGATTGTCACGGCGTCGGAGTTGGCAGCAATGACTGTCTCGTAAATACGACTGTTAGCCGAACGGCCTTGGAGCTTTCGTGAGTGCGAATTATTTAGAGCCAGCAGGGGTACAGGGTGATTCAAAAGTACAAACGAAATTGCAGCCCGTGTTACCCCGCGTCCTCGAGTGTACTTTAATCGCGACGATCGCGAGGAAAATATACTATAGCCAGAAATAATCTTGCCGTACAGGCGCAACACGCTCCCGCTTCGGTAGGCAGTCAATTATCATCCCCTAAATAACAGGGTGTTTACGATTCTTGGCGTCGTAACGGCCTCCTGCCTACCCCTCTATATATATATATATATATATATATATATATATATATATATATACACACACAAGTCTATAATGTATAAGGCACCCCAAGCCTATTCTCGCTACTTGCATTAGCCTGGCGACATCTTTCCTTAATTTCCAAGGCATTGCAGGTGACTGGCACGAGAGACGGGCTCCTGAGTGTGAAGTTGCTTTAATTAATGCTTAATTAATCCCGGGAAATCGGTTATGGCCACGATGATGATTTTAACCGATGTACGGCAGCTTGCCAGCTTGGGACAGAGATTGGACCGAACGGATGCTGGAGAATTTACGTCCTCCTTTGACATTTCCAGACAAGCTCTCTCTCTCTCTCTCGAAGATTTCTTGTTGGTGCGAATGAAAATTTATTGTATTTTCAAAATTCCATCCAATTTCTACGGTACAATGGTACATGCGTATATACTGTATTCGTCGTAACACATGTACTTGACCCAGTTGACTCGTGCCTAGGATAGACCTGACTATAATGACGTGACGAACTGTGCCCTGCGAGCCGTGTCTAACACGTAGCAGATGCCACCCTCAGTGAGAATTCACGAGAGAGAGACTTTATGTTTGATACGTTCAGAAGGGAAGCTACCCCCGTTTAGTATCTAGCGGTATAAATTATTATACCGCTAGTCGCGTCAGACCCAGCTTCTTACGATCGATCATTAGAGAGCTATTTACCAGAAAATTTGGGAAAATTGTTTTTCTCCTCGAGACAGCCCTCCCTCCCTCCCTCTCTCTCTCTCTCTCTCCGCGAAGAGAGAAACGTCATCGTCTCCCTCATCCACGTTAGGGGATGTTTTTGACGTGGAATCCACATCGAGCAAAAGGATAAATCGCTGACTTGTGAACGCGCCTTACCCCGTGGGCTCCCGAAGACCCGGGTTACACGAAATTCCTGTACAAACTTAAGGGCAGTTCTCATTGCTTAGGAAAATCGTCAACCGGTAAGTCCCTATAGGAGCCCTGCGCGTTTGTCACGCAGTTGGTACCCCTTGCTCTAGGCTGTTTCTACCTTCTGATTAATGCACGTCGATAGGTCCAAAGTACACTGGACCAGTGTGTATTTGGGCTTTCTGCTGGCAGCAGATTTAGTTCACCGGCTGTTTGGCTTCTGGGGGAATTCGAAATCGCCAGGCGCTAGGTAAAACTAGGGAAGTTTGTAAAAGTAAAATCTGCCGGGAGATAAGATTGTAAATTATCTTGGTGAAATTGAATCGGGAGAGAGAACAAGGAACGCAGCTAATTCGAAGGGTGCAAAATGCTGCCAGTGAATAAACCTTAAGGATTTGTCAATTGAGTTCATTGAGTATTGGCTGTGCAC
>NW_014334032.1:393708-393978 GCF_000341935.2 Cephus cinctus | reverse complement strand
GGGGGGGGGGGGGGGGGGGCGGCACGCGGTGTTTCAGGGCCGTAGATGAGAAAACCAGGTAGCCCCGTGACTGAAATGCGAAACAATGTCAGCGAGGACCCCCACGCAGATCAAAGGAGGCTTAAATTGTTTCCCGTTAAATTATAACCGGCGCACTTACTCGACTTCTCGTTATGAGTTGCGAACAAGTTCAATTAAGTCGGCGCCGTTCACTCGGCTGAGGTCGGGAACGGCTTCCTAGACGGTGCGTCAGGGGCGGTTGGGTGGGGG
>NW_014334032.1:389042-393516 GCF_000341935.2 Cephus cinctus | reverse complement strand
GTGGGGGGCTCAAGGGGGTCGGGACGACTACCCCACGTGATCCTGGCACCCAGATGCCGTGCCTTCGCAGCAGTCCTGGGGTGTAAGGACGACGTGTCACGAGGGGCGAGGAGGACGCGCGGCGACCTAAGGAGAACAAGAGACACGGAAAGAGATGGGTAAAGCCCCGTACACACTGCAGCCACCGCCCGGACACGCTGTAGAACGGCCGGAGCTGTTACGAGGAACATGGACTGTATATACGGGGGTCAAAAAGATTCGCAGCGAGAGGGACAACCCCAAAGGACGACAGAGCCACCCTTCAGGGCTGATCACGATGACTTTGAACTGTTCGGGTCAGCCTGACGGCCATGGCAACACGTGTCTCTTATGTCTATTTTCGACAGATAGCACCGTAACGACTCGGAGATTTATCACCCCTCGTGCTGCGAGGTACTCAGCATCCAGTGGCTGGATTCGTACCGCATAAATCATCCCAGCCTCGATCAGGGAGGGCGAGTGGCTGGAGAATTCTTTTTCAAAATTCACTATGGCAATCGTGTATTTTGTCTTTGTAACAAAAATTTTTTTTTCAATTAATTCTCAAATCATGGGGTCGACCTGCATCTCCTTTTCGCACCCTCGGCTTCTTGCTCGAGACCGATGGGGTTGAGATCCTGTCTCGCACGAGTTTATTTAAATGTCAAAATATACACGTCCGCGCAACCCTAACGACAATGGTATCATATCTATATTAACATAATACGAGAAGGCACCGAGCGGACAAAAACTGTCAATCAGAAACGAGATTCTCCATGCAAAAGGTCTAGTTAGGGTTATATGCATATACGTCTATACTTGCTGCTGCATTTTAAAAAATTTTCTAACGTCTGCGCGCTGGTGCATAACAATTTTTTTTTTTTATTCTATTCTCAACATACAAAACCGAACGTGTTGTACTTATATATATATATATATATATATATATATATATACACACTCAGGAGCTGGGTTTCGCGACAGACCATTTATTCTCCATTATAAACGCAGGTCTCGCTGGTTGTACCTAGGCTCATTTTTGGATACGTGTATGCAATTACCTAGGTATAGGGTATCGCTGTCAAGTTCGAACGCAGGTATCCCAAGGATATCCTGACTGGCCATTGACGCGAGCGAGAGAGAAAGAGAGTCCGAACACGTGAATAATCTCGGTGTAATTCGAGAATCGGATAATTTAAGTTGAAGGTGGGTTACGAAACACCAGGGCCCATTCAGTCCGGTGTTACGGCACTGGCCGACCGCTTCTTGACCGGTAAAATTTCGCTCGGATGACCATAGGAGACCCTGGGATTCCTTTGACGATCGTGGGGAAGGCTTGTCAACTTCGTATGACGAGGCTAACAATGCGGAATCCCTGCGTCCCTGATTGTCACTTGTTTCCTGCCGATTCTGGACGAGCGCTCACGGTTTTCACATTTAAATGGGTAGACGGGGAGGTGACTACGAAGGTGAGAGAGAGAGAGAGAGAGAGAAAGACACGTGACGTAAGGTAGGTCAAAGTGAGAAGGTAGACGGAGGAAGGAAATCCTGGAAGAAAGTAACACGGGCTCGCGTAACCCTACGCCTTGAGAAAAAAATGTCTCTGTCGATTTAAACAAACCGATCTTCGAGCAACCACGCGAAAGCGTCTAAGGGTGCGTTCACACTGGTACCTTTTTTAAATAATGGTAACTTTTAAATAGCGGTACGCTCAGGTAAAGATTTTTCTCTTTGGCTGCCACTAGTACGTGCGCCGACTATGGGGTATCAAATGTTGTCCGGTGTGCTTGAGGCTTTGGACGATTTGAGTTTCGAGGAACTGTTTGACGTCATTATGAAATTGGTAAGAATGAAAATCGTTATTGCCAACGTGAAATCGTCGCAGTTCCCTTTGTCGAATATCGTACGGTGGCCGGTTACTACGAACAGAAATGGACCGGGGCCTTTGTCCGAGTCGCCATTTATATAATTTGTCAGTGGCATACGGTCGCGGGCTTTCCGCACGATTTGACAAAAAAGTCGACGCGTGTGCGCGGCTATGAAAAACAAGCGTGAGCCAGAGAGAGAGAGAGAGAGAGAGAGAGAGAGGGAAAAGGCGCGATCTCCCTTTTACTCCTACACGAGTAGCTACTACGATCCCTGAAGAGCCCGAGGGGCCCCGTTGCAATCGGCTGGAAAGAAAAAGCACGCGAAACCAATATGTTCGAGAGTTCGCAGCTAAACGTGCCTTTTGCTCCGACGAGTGGGAGAGAGAGGGAGAGCGGGGTGGTACGGGTGAATAGAAAGAGATGCCACGAAGAAAATTAAATAATTCAAGTACTACTTGTCCTTACGATACAGCTCGATATAGGTATAGGTGGCTATGAGATAGTGCATTGGCGTAGACTCTCAATGGACAGACATATCTGAGTCTCCATGGCTGTATCTAATGGGCGACCGATTGATCTTTTCTTTTTTCAAGCTTTATACAGAAATCCACGTGTTAGCCTTAATTGGATAGAAAACTCGTGTGCGTGCCAGGATAACGCCTGTTTACGGCCGATCGAATTCCGATCCCTTTCGATTGGCTTAGTTGCCACGTAGGCACACCGCATCCTACTTCCATTACCTACGCGTCACTGGGCTAAACATCCTTTGAAAAATTGTCCCCTCGCCACTTTTCGAGCAGCCATCGCGTACGTGGTATACGAAAAACGAATGGCAAACTCTCGGCAGGTGGCCTTGGAACGATACGTGCGTAGGGTGCGGCATAGCTATTTTTTTACTTTTCCCAAAAAAAAAGAAAAAAAAAAAAAAAACCCAAACCCTGGGATATGAATAAACATCGTAGGATTTTAGGGTGAAATTTTGGGTTCTCGAATAAGGAAAAAAAATTTGCTACCCCCTTTCTCTTCACTTTGACATCGCTCGATGGTATGTCTATATATATGGGGTACCGATCTTACGTAGTTTTGCAATGTGAGAAAAGGATTAGGTACGTGGCCAGAAAGCAGAGGGCTGGGAATAGTTTGGGTTTGATCTACCTACGATTGGCATCAATGCCCGGAATGGGTGATCGGATATTTTTTTTTTAAATCTAAGAAAAGGATTAGGGTTGGTATCCCGATCGCGAAGGTTTCTATATTCTCTGACACGCAACACGCATGCGCGGGTTACTTTTTTCTTTCTTTCCCTATGCTCCTCTCTTCCTTCAGTCGTATACTATATATACTCTTAGTTGTATACCATTTATATACATATTCCACCTATACCTATTTCAGCCGAATCGAGGAAATTCAACAACGTGAGAATACACGGAGGACATTGCACCCCGTGTGTGGGCTTGATAGATCGGCTGACGAAACGAAGGGGTAGTTCGCTTTAATAGATCCTATAATCGCCGGTCGACAGTTGGTCCGACGGCTTTTTGTTGTTCCTAGATGGATGGCGTCATTTACATTTTGTCGGTGCGACATGCGTTCGCGCCCGCTATCATATCTATCAACGAGATGGATAATGATTTTGGAAAGGTATTTAAAACGATGGAGACTTTCATCCCTTAGGACACCCTCGTGCTACCCCCGAGTGACCCAAGTCAGAGAAGGGATGAAAAAAGAAAAATGAAATGAATGTAAAAGTAGCGGGATGAATATTCTCTGAAGAGGGCAATATATATATATATATATGTATATATATATATGAAAGTCCAAGAAGAGGCTGTACCGATTGACAGATCTGTCAGCATAGATGACACCTTCCATCGACAGGAACCCAACCAGGTGGGACTCCTGTCGATGGAACCATCCAAGGACGACTCTCTTCTCGGCATCTGCCGGATAATACCCGAGGATTAAGCTGGCATAGGATAACGAAAACCTATAGGAGTATATAAGGGATGCTGCGCTCCTGCGGGACGCGGCTATAAACAGATCGATCATCTTTCAAACGGTTCGACGAATCCCGCGGTGATCATGGCTTTATCGGAGGATCTCGTGTGAATTTTTGGATTTTAGGTAAAAAGAAAAAAATCGACGGCTACGTCACGTATATTCCACGAAGTAGCCCGGGTGGGGTTTTTGTAATTTAAAAAAATCGCATAAGGGTCGCCTGCGAATTTTGCTTTACGAATTAGATGTATAATGATAATAATTCAAACTCACCTCCCACGCGTAACGGGGGTTGAACGGTTCGTCAGCCCATTTTCCTAAAAACGGTCCAAATCGTGCTCCGCGTGGAATATCCTTTCGTGCCCGCACTTGAGGACCTCCTGGCGCTGAACCGCCGACCTCGACTTCCGGTACCGGCGACACCCAATCTCTGCCCAATTGTTCCTTCGAGTCCCTGGGTTCCTGCTTTATCGTTTTCTCTGTAAAAACAGGCACTGCTCACTAGGGCGCACGTTTCACAATCGGACTGTAACGCCTGGCGGATTGCTGTACTGGACGTATTGGACCATCATGGGGATAAAGGGTGAGAG
>NW_014334032.1:379287-388917 GCF_000341935.2 Cephus cinctus | reverse complement strand
GGGGGGGGGGGGGTTCGGAAAGGTTAAAGTTCGTAAAGTCGGAAGTGGATAGGAAAAATAAGTGAAAGGAGCTATTTCAACGTTCTATTACGCGAACGGACGTTTCATTGACATCGGGTCCGTAAGGCTGTCAAAGGGCAAGGAGAGAATGAAAAAAAAAAAATTGAAAATCAAAAAAAAATTTGTCAAAAATACGTCTCAAAAAAATTACCAAAATGATTATTACACTTACGATATTCACCCCTATAGATATCGGCTGACTGACCGAAATCCTTCTGCTCCAATTTCTCACTGAAATCCCACGGTTTCCTGTCCTCCTCCGTAGGGGTCGCCGGCTGCTCCTTCTTGTAGGTCGCCGTCCTTTCCATCGCCGGGGAATATTCTCGCCTCTGATAGGCTGGCCTGGCCTGCGGATATTCCTGCGGAACGTCGTGAGCACTTGTCGCGTGCAAGGGTTTCAAATCTCTGTAAATGGGATTGTCGCTGCAAGCCCGAGTCGAATTTTCGTCCATCTCTCCCCCCTCGGGCGGACCACCACCCCCGGCACCCCCGGCCGCCTCGCCCTCGTCGCTGCTTCCTGAAAAAAAAAAAATGCACAAGGTCAACGGACGGAAAATAATTTTTCATCACGAAATAAGGGATAGCACCCTTGACGTATGATCACCTGTGCAATTCATCAAGGTCTTTATATATATATATATATATATTCAGCTCACGTACACTCAATGCAAAGTATCTATCCAGCCTGGACTCTAATCTCGGCAACGCTGCTGCCACAGCAGACGCATCCGCCACGTGAACCTGTCCCTATACAAAATCACCGACTTTTTCCCACAAGGGGATTGAACGAAAATTGCGCAGGCTTATCGTGTCCCGGCATTGTTTGCGGTTCCTTCTTTATTTTCTTTTTTTTTTTCTTTTACGACTTCCCGAAATCCTAGACACACAACTGCAAACGGTACCCCGCTATCTCGCGGCTGCTTTCTCACATAATGCTATATATTCCTCTATTCTTCTTTCTCCCCTCTCCCCCTTCTGCAGGATCCACGCCTTTTTCTCTATCACCTCCCCTCCGCCCCCTCGTTTCTCCCCTTCTATTTTCTCTTCCTTTTTCTTCGCTCAGTGACACCCAGAACCGAGGATGTTTGACGCGATAAGCTGCTTTTATTGGTCGGTTGTCGGCGGTTTTTCAAGAAGTCCTAGAACTCCTATATATATATATGTAAATCATATTCATATATCACCATAGATACCGTACAATTATAATAAATGTCTTAATAATATTTATATAAACACCAAATGAAATCGTCAAGAAGTCCTAGAACTCCTATATATATATATGTAAATCATATTCATATATCACCATAGATACCGTACAATTATAATAAATGTCTTAATAATATTTATATAAACACCAAATGAAATCGTCTCTCCCTGATATATCACCTATGTGTATGCATATATATATATATATATATGTATATATACACAGTATTTATCCAACGAGTCTCAAGCAAGGTTAGGGCATATCTATCTCAACGTATTTCGAATCTGGATTTGTTTGCCCAGGCACCGGATACGACGCACCCATTTAATAGCCGTCTTATCGTCAAATCGACGAGATATCCGTACGACCTGTCGTTTATCTCGAGTAAACCATTACGCGCGGTTCACAAGAGGCGACGGGGACTGCGAGGACGAAAACGCGCGACATGTTCCACGCATCCGTCATATTGTCTACGGGAGCAGTGCAGTCGGGGGTGGCCACGTGAAGACGGCGTTCTCAACGAGCGACACGCACGTACCTAAAATATATTAATTGACAGATAAGTAATGTCGATTATCATAGATAAGGCTGTTATCAGTGACAGGTGACTCGAATACCGGCTTAACTGCCGAATCAGATCACTGTCATACGTTCCCGTGTACCGTTATTCCTATGTCAATACAGCCACCTGTATATCTATACGCGTATAAACAGTCTGATCCACGCAGCATCCTCAGCCACGTGGTACCTGATCTCTCGGGATAAGATGGGCTAACGAAAGAAGATCGGTAAGTACGGTGCCCTACTATCCTTTTCCTCTTCCTCTTTCATCCCCCAAATAAATCCCCGGCTAATCGACAAGCCAAACACTCAACATCGGATTCGTCTTAGTCATAAAGAATGTAACCTGATCCGGGCCGAAGTGTCATTCGACATGAACGACATCAAGCGAACGCCCTGCTATCACGCGATTCCACCGTAGCGATACCGTGAAGATATTTAGAAAAGCTCCCAGCGTTATGGCACAGGCGCGGGTCTTTGACTTCCCTGCCGCGTTGGTTCCCGTCTGCGCGTCTGTGTCGTTTGTATGGTTCGTGGCGACAGGAGTCTTGGAAACGGGGCCTGCTGCACCTTCCGGCGCATACCACGAGAAACAAGTGTTTCATTAAACATTGACGATTTATCTCAGGGCGGCACCAGTAGCAGCGGCGCTACTCGAGTGTCGCTTGATAGCTTTTCTGATTAGCGTCTAAGTAGCGTGTTAAAGGATCGGACGCCGAGAGCGTCCCGACGCCTGTGGGAAGCTGACCAAGAGCTTTGAATAACACGGAGATAAGGTGGTCGCGTTACGGAAAAAGTGTCTTGAATACGGTTGTCGTGTGTATATGTAATTTTTGAACTTTGAACTTTTGATGAAATTTTTTTTTTTTTTTTTTTTTTTCAGTGCTCCATATTCTCATCTCTCCAGCATCTTTGCCTCTCTGTAAAACGACGCGGGACTTTATCAGCGGAACTACCGGCACCCGATAATTAAGCAAATTGGCTAACGAGAGGTGTCCGGAGAACAGTGGCGATTGCATCGGGCATGTTCACGTGTGCCCTGAGACCGCACGCTCGACCGCACAGGACGTCCTGGTGATACGAAGATCGGGATGACGTCGACGACTACGCTGACGACGACGACGACGTTCAGGATCGTCTCAAGGCTTTGCGAGGAAGACACGTGTTTTCTTTATGTATCAACTAACAATGATATCCGATTTCTTGACGCGTCGAATTCCTTGCGAATCTTCTGGGCTTATCGCGCTGCTTTTATTTTTACGTTTTCAAATTATCGATGCGGTCGGGATCCTACAGGAACTGTGTTTGCCTCTGGGGATTGTTATCTTATCGATTTGCCAATTACACGGCGGATCTGGGAAAGAAGGAGCACGGGGAGGAAATGTAAAATTGGGTCGAATCTTGTACGATTCTTGCTTGCTTATTTCTTTGTATCTTCATTATACGTTCCCGGTTTACCTGAGATCCCACGATTTTTTTGAGACATAACATTGGGGATCTTTGATATTGACTTGGGTTGAGTATGAGAATCCAATTTTTTCGAGTAATTTTCAGTTTCGCATTAACCTACTTATGGGAGACAGCTGAGCGTAGGGACAAATTTATTTTAAGGGTGGTAAATGAATTTATCGAAATTTTCTTCGACGAATATATGTTTTACGTCATCAGTAGAAATTTCTATTTTAGGGATCAAATTGTTTGATAATATACACGTGGCACTTGCGTTCTTATGCAACGTGTCACTACGTAATTTTGAGTCAACGATACGTTTTGATCAACGATATACGAGTTCGATAAACAATTCAAATTATCTATATCTCGGTACAGGTATAGTGGAAAAAAAAAGACGAAGGATCCTTCATGCTCTAAAATCGAAGATCTATACGGATCACAGATTCCCAATCGATAACCTCAAAGCGCAACGTTACCGCGACGTATAAGGGAGCGAGGAAAGAAACCAAAAAAAAAAAGACAATCAAATAAAAACTTACCGCTCATCTTGTAATCGACCATTGATCGCGACAGATCTAAACCGTTCATTCGTTCGGTTTGTAAATCCGCCCTAATCACTGACAATTCACACACAAAACTCCGTCTCCTCCAGCATCGAGGCACTCGCGTCAGTCCAGTTCATTCCCACCAACGATAATGAGCGTCAGCCGCGATATAATTGAAATAGGCCGGTATGAAAAAAAAAAAACCGGCAAAACCAAAAACTCAAAATCCCCGTACATGGACACAAACTCAAAATCCAGGCATAATTACATGTCACGAGGAATGATAAAAATACGAAAACTTATCCGACACTATAATTCACAAGGGTACTCGTCACTGTCACTGATTGCTTTAAAAATAATTGCGGAAAGGCGGGGTGGGGGGGTTGATTTTTGACAATGCGAATAATAATAATAATGCCGGCAGAAGTCACCGCCAGCGCCAGCGGCGGGTCTAGCTTCTCGCGCAGCAAGCCAGAAGAGTGGGCAGAGTGTAGCTGTGCGCCGTGTCAGCTGGCTCTTGGCAGACTAGAAGATCCAAAATCTGTTGAGAAGAGGATGGCACGGTTCCTGAGGGAACCAGGAGAATACCGGGGTGTGGCGAAACCGTTTGTTCCGGGACGCTGGTTGGCCCGCAGGCGGAGCAACCCCTATCGCATCGGAGTCCCCACCATTCAGCCGGGCGACCACAGCATCCCTCGTTCGGGAGAGTATACCAGGCTCTGTGTGTATATATATGCGTACGAACTAGTGGAAGAGAGAGGAAAGAGGCGCGGTACGAGAGGAGAAGACAAAGACGGAGAGAATGTCCTGACCGAAGTGCCGAGCGAGCAGCAGATCAAACGTGGAGGGATACGGATGAAGGGGAAGACGGAGGATCTGGTTTCTCTTGCTAACGCTCGCAATCAACGAGGAACGAGAGCCGGTGCTGATAAGAGCCGGAGAGAAAGTTTAACGAGAGAAGGCGAGACAGCGTGCCAAGAGGTGCGAGAGGGAGAGAGCGAGACGAATAGATCGATAGATAAAAAGGGATGTGGAAAAGCTTTATAAAATTCTAGGGATATCTGGAATTGGATTTGAGAAATCCAGTAGGTTTTGATAGACCAGTCTTATTGTGCTGTCAAGATCCGATGGAACGTTACGTCGTGCAGCTACTGCTTGCGGAGTATAGACGACGTACCCGTATTACTGTGTATACATGACACGACTTGGATTTTTTTTTTTTTTTTTTTTTTTTTTTTTTTTAATAACGAGCATATTTTACCCACTTCACTCGCGGCGCCCTTATGAACTCTAGTGGTCAGCGGTCGAACGTCGATGCGGTGAAGTTTCTTTTTTTCTTTCTCCCTTTTTTTCTCACCGGTTACCCAACCCCATGTAAAAGTGGCCTTTCAATAATGTCAAAGGAGGCAGGGACCCCACATGGAGTGACGGTCAGTAGGACGGCAATCACTGTTGGTATTGGATCTAGCGTGCTGGTTCGCGTAACGTCTCGCTTGTCATGATTTTCGCCGTTTTACATCCGATATGCATATGCGATCGTCATTGACGTTTTGTGGCTAGCACGGGACACGTGTATTCGTATACTGACGTTTCACGTGGACTTTCTTTGATACGTCACTGTCTTTCAAAGCTCGGAGAGAATTTGAAAAAAATTTTCAACAAAAAGTTTTACCCACCTTCAAAAGATTCGTGATCTCACGTGTTACGGGAAAACGACTCCTTCGTGATTCTGGGTCAATTATACGACCGTTGTTCGCTGCGAACGTGACGGCCGATCGAGTTAGGGAATTTTTGCAAAAAAATTATGCGAATTTATCAACTTTTTCGTCCGTTAAAAATATTTCACGTCTGTCAGACTTTCTTACGGTATTCTGCGTTTTAACGGAATTTTTCAGAGTTACGTGTAGTAGACTGTATGTGTATATAGATATATATGTATATACCGACAAGTGCGAAGCATAAGCGAAAATAGTAAAGGGCACCCAGTGACGTTGCTAACGTCCGTAATAAACGTTGGCGATTCCGGCAGCGATTTCCGCCCGAATAAAACGGCCCATACAAATCTTCATCATCCTTACCGAATGCGCCAGGGTTTTCCGTGCTCGCGCAGCAACGGAAAAGTCATACGGCTGGTCGTGCAATACACGACCGAGATATTTCGTCCCGGCGACCAAAAAGACATGTGTCGCGCAGTTATATCATTCTTTACGAGCATCGAGCTCATACGTACCAGCCCTTAGGCCACGTTACGAAAAAGAAAAGACCCCCTTTCTGCCAACGGGTTTAATATTCGCTTCGCTGATTTATGCCCGCGTAAAAATATCCTAATAAAGGTTCACAGGGCGAAGTCACCAAGTTATACCAAGAGTGGTCCAGGAAGATGCTGCGGCTGCCGAAGATTTTTCCCAGCCCCGGAAAAACTTACGAGCTGCTCCGACACGTGGGAAGGGATGAAAAAGAAAAGGGCGAGCCGAGAATCCACAAAGGACGGGGAATCCGGAATATCAAAGGGTTATCAGATCTGAGCGGACCTCCTGCGACGTGGCAACTTCTGACACGTGGAGTGACGATGCCGTCGAGACGCCCGGCGTCGGCGTAAGGTCGTGGGGGCGCGAAGCTATTAAACTGACAGAAACACTTGCCACCCCCTTCGATGGTCTCGCGTCTACTACCCCATACAGACTCCTGCTACCAACCCCATACCCACTGGCCCATCACATCCCTTAACCCGGCCCCTTCCTTCATCCCTTACTGCAACGGCGTTATTAATATTTTTCACACCCCAAATTGTCTCCTGTGTTCGGGACTCCTCTCTCTCTCTCTCTCTCTCTCTCTCTCTCACACACACACACACACGCTCGCTCACTCTACCTTCCTCCCTCTACCTCACTGCTACCACCGGCTCGCGTCAGGCCCTACCTACCCCAGCTGCGAAGCAATTTTACAGGCGTGCGGCTGACTGACACGCTCAAAGGACATCGTGTCCTGATAAAAGGATCTGCCTCGTGAAATAGTCTCACCGCTCGAGAATTTACTCAATGAAAAGTTCACGGTGCAGCGTGGGCAGACTCGTGGGTTTGACCTACGGAAAATGAAGTGGAATAAAAGCGAAAGAAATATATATATATATACACACATATACACTCTGAGTGAAAACTCTTTATTGTCGCATGGAACAAGCTTCACCTGCTATAATAGCACCAGCGAAGAGCCTGGGGTCAGTCTGCGAGTGGGAACCTTCGAAAGTGGGTCGCCTGGGAGGATGAAAAATCAACGGAAGCAGCCAGTCGATAAGGAACACGAGAGCTTGGTCGAGGTAGTCCGAATAAGTGGAAAGACCAAAAAAAAAACTAAAAAATGAACTTTTGAACTTCTCTTGTACCCAGCAATCGTTTACGCGACAAACTATGTCTGGAGTACTACAAGTGTCAAAAGGTCACGAACCTATGACAATCCCGTAGACCGTTAACGGTCCAGAGAAGGTCCCACGTTTGTCCAGGGCATCAAGAGACAAGGCCCAATTAAAGAAAAAGGGGTCCCGATTGTCCAAATAAAAATCAAAAAGAAAAAATATATATATCACTCAGTGACTAAACAATCTCGAGTACTCAGGCTCGAAATCCAGTGACTCCTTGATCTACCCCAAGCGATTACGCAGTAGTAGCTGACAAAGCCACGTTAAAACAAGGACGGAATAAAACGCGAACCAAGAAGTGGAAGGAGAAAGAAGAGAAGAATGGAGGAGAAAAAAAGAAAGAAATCCGATAGAAAAGGAACATAGGACCCGGAGTAGAGTCAGTGAGTCGAGTCCTTGTACCGAAGAATTCGTCTCACAATCACTGAATACCAACGGGGTCCTTAATGGGCCCCGCGTAACCCACTAGAGATCCCGTGAGGCCCAATGTACTCCCGTTGCTTAACGTTTCACCGTCTTTCCTCGTGGTCCCGTTTGTTAAAGCAGATGACTGCCGTAACGGCCAAGCGAACTCTATAATTTGTCGAGTCGAGTTCGCCCGGGCTTTATCCCGCCGCTCTCTCCTCTCTCTATATATATATATATATACCTATACCATATTATACGCAGAGACATAAAGCAAGAAGAAAGATAGCTAAAGGCAGTGCTTCTATAAAGTGCTGCTAATGTGCTTCGAAGCATTGAACCAAGTACGCTCAATGGTATTGGGAGCCTCGTGAGCGACGCCCTCCCGCCTTGCGCAACTTGAGACGCAATTGTTGAGCGCCGCGTGCGCTCACGACTGCGCTCATTGTCCCGCTCCGCCACCGGAAGTCACCGGAAGACGAAGAACTAACGGAAGACCCGATTCTCTTATGCGCTGCCCTCCCCTTAACTTACTCCACCCTTGTGCCTACCTATAATGTACGTACCTATACCTCGCGTTAATATACATGTATATATACCTCATACGGTCTTCCCAAACATACTGCCGCTTGATCCTTCAATTTCTATTCTCCTTACCGCTGCTTCGTCACCTCCTGCGTGTTCCCACTGCCAGCCGGGTCGTCCTGACGAAACTCAATGATTTCGTCAACCGTTCGTTTTATCCAGTTCGATATGGAACACCGTGTATCGCGTTTAATATTCGTTCTTCTATGCCTTATTATCGCTCGTGCTGGGTTTTGTATCGTGTGCGATTTTATAACGGGTTTTCAGGGGGGGCACTGCAAGTTACGTGAATGGCTCTGCTGTTACGTTTAATATCGGCTGCGATTACCCAATGAAATGTGGCGCGTATGGGTATAGGTGTTATATGGGTGGAATTGGAGGTAAAAAAAGAAGCAGAAAGAGAGGAGGCGAATCAACAATATCGAACGGGAACAAAAATCCACGCTTATTGGAAAGAGCCAATAGCCAGTGGTACATTCGTGTTACGGTGCTGGCAGGACAGCGTACAAATATTGGTGTATTAACAATGCGGGCTAATTATGTTTTGGTTCGAACGTGGCTTCCACGGAGCTATGGAGTTTGCGGTGCCCGCTCGCTCGCCCATTCGCCATTGTGATTCGGGCTTTCTGTACACAGCCCCAGGCCCGAGCGCACCCGCCGTTAAATTAATTTTATCTCGTGTTCTTATTAATTTTCAATGGACTCGATGCCCGGGGGCCGTCTTGAAGGATGAATTCGAAATTTTGCATTTTTTTTTACATTTATCTCATTTTCATCGGATTTTCGAAAATTCTCAACCCGTGTGTCCGTCGCGTAAGTCATCTCGAAGATCTCACGGACACTGGGCCAAGAGCGAATTTCGATAAAATCGTGGGACTGGGCGCAAAGGACCAACCCCTGCGGCACCCCACGCGAAGAACCAGGGGTGAAGTTACGAAGGGTGGAGGAACAGATGTTTTTGATCTCTGCAACATCATAATCTATGTCCCGCAAGATCGTAATTAAGGAAAAAGGACTGCCTCAAAATTCGCGCCTTCCTCGTTCCCTCCCCCGAGGGACCGGAAGTCCGGACACAGTGATTTACGAGAAGACCCCAGTTATGGGAGATAAATAAATTAGAGTCAAGAGGAGAGGGGTCCAAAGATTTTCAATGACCACTTCGTTAATCTTCTTCGGTAATATCCCGAAAATAAAACAGTAGTACCAACCCAACCTGAATCCTAAGCACATCGCGCCCTGCGATTACGTCCTTAGCAGTGCCCACGAAAGGATAATAGAATCAGTAGTTTTCGATCTCACGCCCGGCTCGTAAACAAGGGTAACAAAGGGCTGACCGTCTCGTAGGGTGCTATTCCAGAAAAATCCCCATCCCGTCGGGGTACTTGAACCCCCCCCCCCCC
>NW_014334032.1:375260-379110 GCF_000341935.2 Cephus cinctus | reverse complement strand
CCCCCGGTCCCGTCTTGGACCCTGAAGCTTCGACCGGGCCGATAAACAAAATTTAAACTTTAAGCGAACTCCACCCAAGGGGTTGGTACCTACTGGATACCCATTTTTGATCCGATAGGATCACCAGAGACCCCCCCGTACCCAAAGTAAAATGGAAATGCGCAAACGAGGGTTATTTCGCGGAATGCAAGGGGGCCGGAAGGGGGGTCCATCGTCACCTTGCATCCGATCCCCTACATCCGCCACGATCCCCGACGGGGCCTAGTAACATCCCTCATTCGGACAATCGTCCTGCGATTACGCTCTCGGCCAGATAAGAGCCAGCGATATCTGCCATCTTCATTCCATCAGGAAGGACACAGAAGGCTTTGGCTATTCAACCGGAAGAATAGAGTAGCTGATTCCATTCACGTCGGAATGGAGGATTCAGAATTGGGAGATGTTACTGTCGGGTAGGTTGGTAGCCGTGTAGATTTTTTTTACGGGAAACGAGATAGAGTGATGACTGTGTTAGAGGGGTGCTGGGGGGGGGAGAGATTGAGGGGCGGGATGAGAAAAAATTCAGATTTGATGCTGTGGAAGGGGCAAAGGGGGTAGAGGTGTCATCATCCCCTCCGATCGTCATTTCTACCCTCTCCTACTTTTCAACCCTTAAAGTCAGCCTGCGATCGTCTGGGAATCGAATGTCTTCGATTCAACGGCAGTCACCGAGTATCCAGGATTGTGGAAGAAACTGATGTAATTGATGGACAGTACGGGATTGGGGATGAATAACGTCCCTCTTTTCACAGCTCTTTACTTGATTTCTAACAATTCTTTTCACCCCCTTCGGCCTTGACAATGGATAGGAGAATCAATGACGCTGTGGGGGGATTCGCCCTTTCTTTGGGGGGTTAAGACTTGGTTACTTATGCCTACCGTGAATATCGTTAGGGACTTTGTTGATTTTTTTTTTCTTTAGATAGGAATGTTTTGAGTTTCGGAAAAATTAAGAAATTTATAGCAATTTTTGTAAAATTTGACTGGCAGATAGAAAACTTGAAATTTTTTGGAATTTCCGTCACCTTCGATATGCGTTTGAGTTGCGTAAATGAATTAGTATTTTTTATCAATGGGGATGACTTTGAGAACACTAAGAAAAAAAAAAACGGACCGTTTTACAAGTGATCGATTTCTCGAGCGGCATTTTGAAGTTCGTCAAGAGTAGTACGAAGGAAAAAAAAAAGTTATAGTGACATGTAACGAGTCGAAAGAATGGGCTACGTGATTCGTATGAAAGAAGCCAAGCAGGTTTTTTCTTTTTTCGTCATTGAAGTGGAGACACATGGGAACCCAAAATCAAAAGTAAGACTTTGAGGAATTCAATAAGGACACTCGTGAAAGGGGAGGAAGAGGGTAAAGGATGCCTGGAAGAGAATAATAAAAATCGACAAGAGTCAAACTCACCCTTTTTCGTGGATCGAGTATGGAGTACCGCATGGAGAAGCACCCTGTATTCTCGTCATAACAGAAAGGAAAAACGAAGGGTTTTTTTTTTTTTGAGAAAAAAAAGAGGGGGTAGCTAAGGCGCGTCAGGCCCCTTTTTATTTCTCCACTGTTATTGTCTGCGGTTAACCCATCGCAGGTTTCCAAAAATTCGATTAAATCGCATCGACAATGGGTCGCAATTATCGCGTTGATATTTCCGTGAGAATTTTTCTCTTTACGAAGTTGTCCACTTTTTTTGCCTCCTTTTCCTATATTTTGAACAAAAAGAAAAAAGACATACGAATTGAAGTTTCTCCTAGGCGCTTTTCGAGTATCCATAATTCACGATGTAAATTGGACCGTTTCTCACTCAGCCACCATTTCTCATTCATTTCTTAATAATCTTCCTACTTTTCTTCTCCTTTCTCTCCCCTCTCCCTGCCTCCTCTCCTCATCTCGTGATTCCCTTTTGATGAGCCTGACACTCCACGTCTGCCGATAAAAAAAGCAGAATAAGAAGGAAAAGAAAAGCGGCGCCCGGCACCCTCGGCCGTCGAAGGAACAAATGAAAGCGATAAATAACTGATGAGAATCGAAGTGTCGCCCGCGAGAACCCGCGACTTCGCGACACGAGAGCTCCCGAGACAAAGGGATTCAATTTCAAATGCCGATTCGAAACGAATGCGCATCAAATATGAATCAACCTGTAGCGGGGGTTGTTTCCCGATCGTTATCATAAATAATAACAAAAAAAGAAAGTCAAAATACCAACCCTCTTTATCTACAACCTATATACCTACGTAGCGTACAAACCTACCCCTAACCATAGTTCGTCACAGTGTAGCCTCAATATCAAAAAGGAAAAAAAAAAAATGAAATTTTGAATATCAAATTTTGTCATTCCACTGCCTGCGATACGTGTCGAAATGTCCTGTACGCTCGAAACACGCACGGATTGCATGGGACATCAAACGCAACCCTATGGCGCTTTGATCAAATGTGCTCAGGATGCTGACTCCTGTCACGGCTGAATACTGTACTGTACTGTACTGTACTGTACTGTACTGCTATCGATAAGCCAGCGAGTAATTCCAAGAATTAAAAGAAATTACCCTGAAATTTGGAGAAAGTCCAAATTTTATTCCAGATAAAAATTTTCAATCTTAAAATAAATATTTTTAATTTTTTTTCTCAAAATTCCACACGAGGGATGCGATAACAATCGATTGTCTTATCAAAGCTTTCTGATAAGGCGTCCACTGACAGTATAGATGGCAATGCCCGATATAGCCCAGCATCCAGTATAGCCAACCAACATGACAGAGCACTCAGAGGGTTTGCTGTTTTTGTTGGGACTTGGGGTAAAGACACTGTCCCTATAAACAGGGTGGCCATCCATAAGCTTCTTGCCAGTACGGGTTCGCCCGAAGGTATTGCACCGTCATAATGGGATGGTAATTAATATCTCATCCCACGAGTAGCCAGACAGACAAGAGAAGTGAAAAAAAAAAAATTTGGTGAAAAAAATGCAAAATTTGTATACACCACCCAACACGCATGCTTGTAATATCATAGTAATATAAGTATATCAGTCTGGGTATAAATCCAAAAATCCTCTCAGTCCTACAGCATCCCTCCTCTCTTATCCTAATGGGGGACCCGTCCCGCAAGGTACTTGAGGGTGTGTAATTGCTAGAATCCACGACCCCGCTACTACACCGCATTACACGTTATGCGGGGTGCGTGAAGCGTTGAACGAGCCAAAGTACATATACAGGGTGTCTCGTGGAAATTTCGACCAGAAATCCAAAGGGTTTTCGGTGTGAAAATAATCCAGCACTTGGTTAAACGTTAAACCATAAGTGCAACCGCGAAGTCGATAATACCATGGGAACTTGATAGTGAGAGAAAAGGAGAGAGAAAAAAAAAAGTATAGCCAGGAATTGTAGGGGCGAGAGTAGAAGAAGTAAGAGGGAAAAAAAGAAAAAGGAGCACATCGTCTCTCATAATTGAGATAATTACGATGAAAATCCTGGCGAGGGAGAATCGATCGATTCTCGTTACAGATCGGTTTTAAAAATCGAACCGAGGACATAATGCTCGAGTGGGTTACTATCAGTGTGTATACCTGTACGTATAGCCGGTATATATCCCTTATTACATATATCGCGTGTAAAAACGCGAAACTACTACCCTTATGTCTAACCCAACCTAACCAACCCCTTATGCTAAGGGTTAAACGACGAGCCACTAGAAAGCAATCCTGGTCGTCGCATTGCGGATGCTCTTTTCTTCTCTCTCTCAGGATTCGACAGATGGGCCCCCACCTAGTAAGGTTCGCCCCTGGTAACGGCGGGGGGGGGGGGGGGGGGGTTTTTTTTTT
>NW_014334032.1:367292-375177 GCF_000341935.2 Cephus cinctus | reverse complement strand
GGGGGGGGGGGGGGGAGGGTGATTTTTTGTTTCAAGATCACTAACCACAATCACTCCCATTAACGAACAAACGACGCGACAATCGGCCTGGTAAGATCGCAGATCGCGAAACACGCGACCACATGTCCAAACAGGGTTTCGACGCTCATTGTCTCGGGCGACCCCAGCGCCGATTGCGGACGACCAATGAAACAATTCAATTGTACGTGAAACCTTCGTACACGGAAGCCTTAGGACCGATGCAATTTTCAATGTGCCGCTGTTACAAATAACTTAGTAAATATCAATTGCGTCCACCCGTACAAATTTTCATTGTCCCTACGGAGCACCGATAATCGACGCCCGATTGTTTAGCGTCCCGACGCATATGCCGGGTTTATTTGTTTACAGTATGTTTCAAAGAGGTACGAATTTTCGAAAAATATCATCTTTAGCGAGATCGGAGATGGGAATTATTTTTTTTTCGTGATTTTCGGAAAACTCGAAATTTTTTTTTTTCGTGGATTTTGAAAAAAAAAATTTTTACACAGAGCGTCGTTGTACTCGACTCGTGCAGGATTTTTATGTGTTGGATTGGACTGTGCAAAAAATTGAAAAACGCATTAGCGATGCACGTGACGTTACAGCCATCCCGGGATTATGACACGACGCGCGGCGACGCGACGCCTTCTCAGCTCGTGCGAATCGCGCGTGGGTGCACTTTCGTATAAGTGTGAGGGTGCGTCTGGTATACAGAGTCGACAGAGGTCAGAGACATGGACTTCCACCCTCTAATGGATTTCACTCATTTTTCTCCCCTGACGTCCTGTAACCAACCCCAAACCCATCCCTTCGCTATGAAGGTCCTTAGGGCGCGTACGCAGCAACGCTTATTCATTCGCACTTCCCCGCCACGGTACGCCTATGTATATATCTGTCTATATATACGTATCAGTTGAAATTTGGCCAAGTTCGTCGCGAGAATAAATAATTTTTTTTTAATGGAAACAGGTAATTTATCGAGAAAAAAATGTTTACCATGACTTTACCGTATGCTTTGCTGCGACAGTTTATGTCCACGTATTTTAAAATTTTTTGAATTTTTTTGTAATCAAAAAATTTTTCAAAATATTTAACCACAGACAACAACCAGACACATGCATTGGGATTACCTCGTCTAGATACGAAATGCAGTCAAGATAATGAAATTTTAGACCGCGATTATTCTAATCATTTTATCAATGTCAGAACAGCTAACGATAGAAGAGTCGTCCAATGAATAATGGATAAGATATTTATAATTGAAAAAAAAATTTTTTTTCATTATTTCAGAAACACGTGATTTTTAATGTCATTCACGGAATCGCGCCGATCCGTCCTTCTCCATTATCTCTTGTTTTCGCAATTTTTATTTTTTCATTTTAGCACTATCGATATCAATCAATTCAAATTTATCGTGATCGAATGGAGATCAATACTGTTTTTGTTTTTTTTCATTACCACATATTTACGTAACCCGCAGCTGTCAATTATCCGATTGTAATTACATTTGCAACTTTAAAGAATTATTATCGGAAATTTACTGTACGATATACAATTATTCCCACTTTCAAATGATAATATACATTTCGTAATCTGGTACGAAACTTCGATAATGTATCGATTAGATACCTATATTATATACACTTATATAAATGTACAGGTAAATACAAAGTCAATACACCAGTTAGATTTGATAGTTGTCATTCGATCTTTTTAATCGCGAATCGACAGCCAATCGTTTCACTGTCAGAAATAAAACAAATAAATCAATGTCCGTAAAAAGCAATTACGCAAAGAGACTTACACATGTGACACAGAGGCACGAAACAAACCAGTAATTAAGACTCGTAAGAAAAAGCGTATAGCTAGGACTCAGATTTCTAGAGTGTCCTATACCCCCAATGAGCGCGAGAGAGACAGACTTATGGGCCCTTGCATGCGCGAGAGAAGGACAGACATACCGACAATCAAAATCATGACCGTTACCCCCTTTCTCAAATTGATCATTCTTCGTATCTAATTTTGAATGATTCCAATGGTACTCTGACACATATGGATATGATCCAGAATGCAGTTTCATGTAAAAATATAAATTACATAATAAAAGTGAACAGTCGACTGGTAAATGTGAAATAAATAATTCTGATAGGCCATACATATATCTCATATGTGTATAGTACCTCGGAGAATAGTACGCAGATAATAATAATTTCAACGCGACGCCAATCATTTACCCGATAATATATGTTACGCGAATGATTGTATAATCACGTACGAGAATCAATAATTTTCGTGTTTTCGTAAAAAAATATGATTTTCATAATTTTTTTTTTCTCCTTCAATTCTATCCCCCTTTCTTTCCTTCGACGGTACGATGCGTAAATCATATAAATCGTACAACCAAGTTTATGAATTAGGGATTTTACATTTGTCATTCGATCCTGTCAAATGATTATCGATACCCCTTCTATTATCTGTGCTATAGAATTTTTGCTAATTACACGCTCATTATTATTTATATATCGAGACCCTTTCAATTTTTTGTATCAAATTACCTAACAGATAAAATATATTTATTTTTACGTTATCTCTCTTCCGGGTTGCGTC
Source organism: Cephus cinctus (assembly GCF_000341935.2). Taxonomy (NCBI): domain Eukaryota; kingdom Metazoa; phylum Arthropoda; class Insecta; order Hymenoptera; family Cephidae; genus Cephus; species Cephus cinctus. The sequence continues at coordinate 372,549 of NW_014334032.1, read as the reverse complement.
GAGATTAATTGCATCATTTATAACGTGCTATTGTTTTCGTTGCATTGAAATTCACGATTGACAGCGTATTTCCAAAAAATGGTCTCGGTACCATAAATCGTTATCAATATTCATCGATAATATTCCTATCGTAATTAACCGATGATCGCGTCTTCCCGATTCCAGCACTTTGCTCGGAATCTTATCTTCCTTATAGACACGACACCCTATCTGAATCGGCGAACGTTTCCGTCGATTTTTGACATACGAATCGCATTGACTCGCTTGATCGAGAAAACATATACAGATAAGAGAATAGACAAGCCGCTCGCCGCTCATTTCTAATTTCCGTTCGTTTCTTTTTTTTCTTTTTCGATCGTCGCTTTTATTTTCGATCAGTCTCTCTTTTACGCGATTGATAACGATTACATGTGTTTACGTATTTTTAGTACGTTTGAAAAAAAAATATATATATATTGGATTTTCGATCGATCAAATTTTTTAAATATATTTGTATAATAACAATAGTCGAATTTCTTCAAGGAGTAACGTATCCCGTTTATTTAATTCATTTATTGATTTCAATCAACAATTTTTATTATGTCGATCCGATTTGCCGCGTCATTGCAGATTTGAGAATCGCGATAAGAATTCAATTCGAAAACGATTAATTACCGTGATTTGATGAATTTGGAATTTTTTTTTTTGAATCTTCCAACCACGTCGTCCGTCAGATACGAAAAAGATCATTCGTTTTGTTACACCCAGTAGAAAGTGGAAATAATAAATTTCTTCATTAATCGAAACTACCTGTCGTCTCGTTATCGATGCTCTTCTTATCTACCTTGTTTGTAATACTTAATACAAGCGTTGTATCTTGTCCGGACGTGGAAGACAACTTAATGAAAAAGAATGATGGATTCCAAAAACATATCATTCGCAGGCACGGCAATATGCAAAGGATACGCATAAATCACGAACAGATAACCCTAATAAATCCCCTCTTAAAAAAAAAAACTCAAAAACCTAACTTTACCTTCAAAAATTTATCACAATCTCAGTAATCGATGACAACAACACCTAATAACAATATGTCATCGCCCAGAGTCAAGATAAGCCTAATAAGCAAGGACTTCAAAAACAATCAAAATTTACCGTAAAAAAAAACCAAAAAGTATGGTGCACCAACGACAAGACTCAAAAAGTCCTTTTTTTAAAATCACAAGAATACATTAAAATCAAGTACTTACGATTCCTGTCAAAAATCATCCCTTCGCTCATAAACCACGTGGCGGTACAAAAGTGGCCTACACCAGTACTCTTCGATCAAAAAACTGTCATGCTCGATCCTCACCAGAGCTCCGATCTCCTCTCGTTCCCATGGGCGACGAACTCACGAAAAAAAAAATTTCTCTCGCTAACCGAACATCTATTTGGTCTAATAGGTAGAGTGAACTTTTGCAAGGCAACGGACAAACTGATTGTTCCTCCTCCCGGGCACAATATTGCCTGCTATCTATCTGGGTCCCCCCTTGTTCAATACCGTGTGCCATTATCATTTCGGCAAGTTACAGTATGAACGGATAGTACGTGAATTGCGTTTGTCATTAAAAATGCCCTGGTAGATATAAGCCAATGATATCGATACATTATTGGTCGGCAGCTCGGACCTGTAGATATTGGATAAAAAAGAAAGATCCATTAAAATCATTAAAGTTAGGCGGGCCTGAAAAGACAATTAAAAAATAACAATAATTGAATTGCATAATAAATTTAATTATTAATAAGGACATTTCCTTCAATCGTAACAATTAAACATATAACTACCGATGTCTCCCTACCAAATCACGATGATAATAATAATTATTTATTTTAATCAAGCAACTCGTAAGATTAATGATTTTTTTCCCAGGGAAAAATCTGGCGACTGTAGATATAGTTATATCAACCGGCAAGGCTGCTCCGCAACGTAGGTACCTAAACGTATCTCTACGTATGACTGATAATGAAGTCGCTAATGAACCAAGATATGGTTTACGGATGACAGTGGATGTCTGAAGGTTCTCACGGTTGGACGTGAAGGAAGTCAAGTGGTGAAAAAAAAAAAAAATGTTTTTATCATATCCAAAAAAAGAAATATGTTATTTTGATCAGTGATCATTTTTATTTTTTTCGTCTTTGGGTATTTAATTATTTTGATTTCTAGCAGATTTCACGATACGATTTTGATAACGGATCTCTATCTGTCATTCCAGATCATAACTTGAGGATGGTTTGAGATGATAGTCATGAATGATCCTTTGTGTAGGTGACTTGAAGAATGTTTATCTGTTCGTCACCTGCGTTGTTTGAGAGTCACGTATGATGTTCTTTGGACGATGCGTCACTTACATGGGACACTAGTCTAAACAACTAGGAGATGTCAGGAGATAAGGATCAGATCATTCACTGACTCCAGGAAGTCTTGGTGACAATCTGGCTTTGTTTGCTACGGAGCTAGATAGTGACACCGGGGCACATCGGACGGTGTGTCGTATTTCTTTAATGTAATTACGTCATGTTGGTATTAGGGTCAGCGAATAATAGAATGATTATTTTTAGGACACAAAATTTCAAAATTTTAGTTAGACGTGTTGGGGGGAAATTTAAATAAAAAAATTTTAGATCAACTTTCATATCGATTTTTTGGCCTAATTTTTGTTTGGGTATATATATATATATATAAATATCGAGAGATAAGTGTGTGTACGTTATAAAAAAAGTGAATAGAGTAATCGCGTCATGATAAGTGACTGGCGAATGGAGAATATCTAATCGGTAACAATTGACCGGCTTGTCGACCCAAAAGAACGATCCGCATTGATAATTCTAACGGAGATAAGAATCGTTATCGGTCCTGAATGGAGAACGTTGATATCTCACGATTTCATTTGTTTTTCCGGGAAATATATATATATAGGGTTAGTTTATTATAGCAGAGAACCAACCCGGGATATTCTCGTTAGGAGATACAGGCTTCCTGCAGATAGGAGTAAAGGAATCGTGGGAAAGCTCGGATGGCGCCATTAGCGTCATCTAGTATTTTGATTGTACGTTGCTTATTAAAATGTGAAAAAAAAAAAACATATTTTACTCTGTTAAATACGATACGTGAGATCTGGTGATTTTTTTTTTCTAGTAAATTTTTACCAATATACGTGCCAAGTAAATTTTGGGCATGCCGTGTGATTTATAGGGATCGGACCGTCTGGAACGCGTGAGACGCTTCGATCCTCGTAGCAGGCAGGCGTGAAATGAAGGCCCGAAGAGAGTTCAGTGGCTGGGACGAAGCGGTCCACTTCAGTGACACAGAAGCTTGTGCCAACGAGAGTCAAAATTCTTTACGAGGCAACACGAGACCTCGAAGAAGAGGAGGAAGTCCATCAAAGGGTTCCAAATAAATACCGCCTCGCAGGGGGGAGGAGAGAGCTGAAGTAGCAAAAATACGAAAACCACTAGCCGATAGATCCAATAGAAAATGAAAAAGACAATTTCCCTAGAAAGAAGGCCCAGGTCGTTTGGAAAATTTTCATAAAATCATAGCCAGGAACAATAACAATAATCAAGCCCTAATATCTCGAAGCGTCACGTATCTACACGTAGACCCAAGACATAACCGTCGGGGGCACTGTCTTCCCGAAGAAGCTCATCGGCTGGAGTGTTTGATCGATGGATCCTCCAGAAGCGGAAATTATGCGTCAGTCTATATCAGCAAGCGGAAGTGACGTAGGGAGCCACGGTACCGTTTCACGGGTCCCTACGGTCCTATCTCGTTATTTGTTCTTGATCCGACGTCAGCGTCCCCTGGTCAATCGGTACGATTCTTGAACTGGGTCCGATGTGGTCTTACGAACTAGGGACAATTTTCTAGCTAATCAGTCTTACCAACAGTATATATATATATACCTGCCTATCCAGTTTACTAGATTTAACTGGGTCTACCTAGTCGCCGGTTAGCTGATGAACCCTCGCCGTTCCGTTCATCCTGCTCAGGTCAGGCAGTGCAGCCACACTAGAAGCAATTACGCGAACGTTGCGGAAGCTCGCGTGCTGCCTTGGCAGCCTTGCAGCGTGTAATTGTCTAAGCGGCTGCCTCGCGAGATAAACCATCGAACTTATTTATGCCTCTCTTGGTTGGCCTTCCATCCAGTTACTATAACGTTTCTAGGTAGGTACCTAATGCAGAAGGAACCTAACGAGACTTCTCCCCTATACGGATACCGTGAAACGGCTCCGACAAGTGTTGCCGCTTCGTTCATAAGTGTTTTACCAGGTAAGGTCGTAACCGCGACGCCCTTCCGCTACCCACGACTAAATTAGGCTAGTGATGTGAACGGTGCCTTAAAGACTTCTGAGCATTGGGTATCTGAGATATCTGACACGTGAGCTTGTACGGACAGTACCTAAAAGATGGCCCACGTCATTATCGCGTTCTAGTTACACTTGAGCCTTAAGGGTTTTTATTTTGAGTCGGCGGTTAAGGGTCGAAAAATTAAAAAAAAAAATTGATATGAATTTTTTCGTGGAATTTTGGCGCGTGCTCTGGATATGCCGTTTGTACCGTTAGGGACGATGAAGGTGCATTCATATTGTAATGTGACATATTACACGAGGTCAGATGCTTGTAACCATACTCCATTGTCAAACTCTTGTGTATTATAGTAGTTAGTCGCATGTAACCGTAGGAGGATCCGCCCACGAGAGATCATCTTTTAAGGGATGAAATAGGAAGGGCTGATCGAGGGTGCGGAGGGCTGGAAAAAAAAGTGTAACAGACAAAACTTTATCGATCCGATTCAGCTGTCGTATTGGTTTTCGTATGGATAAATTGGTCCTGTATAAATTTTTGTTTACATTCGTTAATTAGGGGCTCGAATTCTCGAAGAATTTCCGAGTCTCGTTACGGGGGTCGTGTAATATTTTTTCAACGTCATGGAACGATCGAACTTCCATAGCGACCCATAAATTCGCCACGGTGTGGCTGCACCCTTAGACTGCAGTTAAACATGCATTTACCTTGACGCACAGCGAGGGAATCGAAGCAAGACCGAAACCGAGGGTTTCCCATAGGGTTGCCGGCACGTGTCTAGTTCTATGGGGTTTAGGAACACACCAATCATACGGTGGCCATGCTGGCACGGTATACGCTCTTAACTATTATCGATCGCGATAATTATTTCGTGGCATCGATCGATTTGTGCTTCGGTCGTTTAACGAGGTTGATGGGTGAGGTGGGGGG
>NW_014334032.1:357727-366912 GCF_000341935.2 Cephus cinctus | reverse complement strand
GTTGGCAAAATAATAATAATAACCACAACATTTATCGCTCGTTACGTGACCCTCGTAAACAGTAGTTCTTAACGACTTGACGTAAGTGTATAAAAATTGTAAAAAAAAAAGAAAGTAATCTTTTTCCCACCCTGTATATCGAATGTAGGTCTCTCGTAGGAGGAAACGAGTCTGGGTAACCGGACAGGAAGAAACTTTTCGATCGGTCAAAATAACGGGTATTAACGTCAATCCGCGAGCTTGGTCGGTCTGATAAATCAGCTTTGCGGGCTGCGATCATCCCTTAACATACCCTGGCATCCCTTCGGTACTATTGTCAGGACTCACGCGACCTCCTGCACATCTAGAGGCTCTGGCTGTATCGGAACGAGTCTATAAGTCCGGCGGAGGCTTCTGGTTGGCGGAAACTCACAGCCACCCCCTGCCGAATTGGTCACGCGAGCCGAACTACCCTTGCGAAAAATTAAGATAGACTTTCGGTATCATCCCTTTATTGCTATTAGAGAAATTGGTCGGAGCTGGGGATTCGTGGCTGTTGGAAGTTCGGAGGCTGTATGTATATGGGATCGGAATAAAAAGAAGGGAAGAAGAGAAAAAAATATGCTAGCAAAATCTGAAACGCCCAGTAGGGGTTGATATGTTCCGCTGCATCTGTCGTCACGCCCTGTACCACGTATGGGAGTTCGGGTGGAGGCATGAGCGTGTGTGCTATAAGTCACGAGGGTATGGGTAGGTATACGTATGACAAGAGGGATGTTTTTCAGTTTGGGGTGGTAAAAGGGGGGTCGCCGGGCCTAAATGTTTTATTGCTTAATCATAACGCCGGAGAAACGGGACGTTATAGGTTGAGGGTGTTCGGGACCGGATTGGACTGATATAATACAGATCGTCTAGTGGAGCAGGGGGGGTAAGATTTTGGGGGATGATTATTCGGACGAAATTATTCATACGGATTCGGTCCACGTGCATATATATATATGTATCAGATGGAAAAAAAAAGTTTTAATAAATTATCTCATTCTCTAATCGTCCATCACTTTTCCAACCCCCGTTCGCACGAGCCCACCCTATATGTAGATATTCGAAAGATATACCTTCACATCTTTGTGACTTCAAATTTTTTTTTTTTTTCGTAAAAATATATGCACGCGCGATTTTTGTCGCTCGGATACATGTTAGTGCGCGACTAAAGAGAAAGGAACTTTTCGGCGAGTTCTCAACGACGCGAAACGATTTTCCACCGACTGCCTTAATGGCACTTGAAACTTTTCTTCGTTCCCGCCGTTTCCTCGCTGGATAGGCAAACTCGAAACTTAGTTATACGATACTTGTGTAACAGACTGTACTTGGGGTAGATCAATGCACAATTTTTTTTTTTTTGCCAACATTTTTCTAGTTTCCAATTAACGAAGAAATCACAAAATTGCACCGATATAGATAAGAAGAAAAATTTTTCCCATAGGCGTAAACGTACCCTTGAAAACGATTGGACCGAATCCACAAAAGTTTCGAGCGAATGACTCAATTAGCCAACTGGACGTAAAATAGGGGGTTGATTCCGTGGGGGCTTTGTGCATCTGGTAAATACTGAGAGGACGAAATGAGGAGAGGAAGAACAGGAAGTGGGGTAAAAGTTCTGTACGAAATGGAGATTCCGGGTGCATTGACGCGAGAACCGCCGTAACAAAAGGGCTGAGGCATCCGCGTTTATTGTCGCCCTTACGCACGTTCCCTCTCGGTATACCTATATATGCGCATACATACATGGCCCATGTTAAAGTACACTATATAACTACATTAGGGGTCGCAACCTTTCCCTCTAGCACGCGCCAGCTGGCTCATTGTGAAATTACTGCCCCACCGATATCTGCCAGCCAGCGGCGTAGGACGACCTTGCAGGAAGAAAATTGACCCGATCAATTTTCCTCCCCTCAATCAAACATCCCGCGTAAGGATACCCCCATGAATATCCGCGTTAAGATTTTATAAAATTTTACAAAAACAAATCACCCCTCCCCAATCGTCACAGTCCCGGAACGTGCCCCCATCTGTCCCGGTAGAAATTTCGTATTACCCCTCGACTCCTGCGCCAATGGGGGATCATCCTCTAATGTATTTACACGCGCGGGAGACAGTGCTGCTACACAGGAGTGGGGTCGGGTGAGATTTGTCACCGGCGAACACATGATACATGTCCAACACGTATGTAGACAGGATTCTATAGGCATTGTCATCCGAGCCGAAAGATTAAGCTAATTTCACACATGTCCGACCATGGGTACTCTATTGACTGTAGATACAGTTAAGTATAGTAAAAATAGGGCTGCCCATATAAAATGACTACAGGCTATGTTATTCGGTCTCCCTGACGTATATAGATATATCGTATGCATGCTTTTTAAAGAAGCCTCGGAATGAACGGTCAAGCGAGAAAGGACTCCCGTTACAGGATGACCACAAAATTTTGGTCCTCCGACCCGTTAAAGAAGCCGCTCACGGAGGCTCTATATTTCGCACACTTTCCGGAAGTCCCTAACGATCGTTAGATAACGAAGGCACTATAGGCAGACCGGGTACCCCGCTATAGGCAGACACCCGTAACATCTGCTGGAGTCTCTCGATTAGTCCCGGGTACGATCGCTCCTTGAAGTCCTGTCCAGGACGATCCCGCCCACATCCTCGGCTTGGTTTACAATTACGTAACGTCCTGCATGTGTCGATCCTTAAGAATTCGGCACATGCCACGAAAAAACATATATTCCCTTCGCCGATTTCTAGAACGTTCCACCGGGTATACGGGTACACGAGTTTCTTGGATATCGAAGACAGCCCGATTTATCAACGATTTGAATTTCCCGCCTTTCCGAAAAGCCCGTAAGCTTCGGATAAAAATGAATGAACGAAGTTGTGAAAAAAAAATCATAAAAAAAAAACATCTTCGAGACACCAACGCATTCCACAGCGATCCGAAACTCTCGTACCACCGATTCGTCCTAGTCTATTGAAATTCGCACATATGTGATCGCACGTATGCATATGGGAATACATAAGGTCCCGAGGAACGTATACCGAAGCGTGTAATTGCTCCTTCGGGAGAGACTCTTTCCCACGCTATTCTACGGGATACTCGTGTAGGCATGTACTGGATCATCCGAAAAAAAAGTGCACACACGGTATATGCATGTGTATCTGAATATATATATACATATATAGACCTAAATGAAAGCCAATTAAAATTAGCCCTACATAGGAGAAATCCCCGAGATAAAACTCTAACGGACGATTGCGAAGACACGGGAGATAAAGGCGTGTAATTCGACTGAAGGGTAAACCGGCACGAGTTCTTTTCTTCCATTATGACCTTCGACCTCAGCTCGGCAATGCCGCTCCGAGAGAACGACGTTCCCGGGTCCGTCGTGAAACGTCAATGATTCTCGTATCCGAGAGTCCTGCAGTCTCTGTCATTTGACACAGTCCCTAAAACCCGATTCGTGCCACACGCCTCGCTCTTACGGTTTTGTCTCGCGTTTCGCTGTTCCCAGCCGAAGAACAAACGACGGGACCTGCGTGTCCCGGGGGAATAGCGCAGCCAGTGCCGACAACGTGAGCGACGATTTTGAATGTGGGTACCGGGGAATGTGGGAACAAAACGATTCTTAAAGGAATGAATGAATCCCGCGAACCGCTCTGCTATACGCATAGTCGGAGTATTATAAAATCAAACTCAAAGATAAGGCCATTGTGCGCGATACATTTTGGAGCTTAGCTTTTTCTTTTTTCATTCGGCACTCCTGTACAACCCGCGTAACGCCTAACGATTATTTCTTCAATAGACTTTCTTCTTCGCGACTAATAATAAATTTTTCACTCGATTCGTCTGTTCGTAAAGGGTCCAAGTTAAGGATCAACAGCCTGGCAATGAAGCAATGCACGAGACTCTCGGACGAAATAGACGCAACAGTGCCTACGTGCCTCCAGACGACAACACGTACACTTACCCTTAGTGCTTACATACCTTTATGTCACTGTACACTATATAAAACATCATATATCCCAGTGCTCGTTGGTTGACTGTACTGGTTGTGGATGAGAAACAAAAAAGAGACACAAGGAAGAGAAAATGGTCCATGGCTTCGGTATACGGACGTAGGATGCGGGGTGTGTACGTGGCTCGTCCCAAGTAATCGCGAGATGAAGATTTTCTCATGAGTCAAAATCATCCACTTCACGGGGTCCTCGTTCTATCTTTAATACCGTAGTAAACTACGTCCTCGAGAAGTGAGACTAGGTAGCGTCGGTATAAGAGTGCCCGTGGTATATATACCATGTGTTTCAAATAATTCGGTATCAAGATAACGGACAAGTGTACGAGAGTGGTTTGATGAAAGAAAAAAATCTTGACAATACTAAAATAAAAGAAAAATTTAAAATTAAGAAAAAATTTTACAAACATTTATTTCCCATCAAACTTTATCGAATCGGACCCTCTCGGATATACTCGTTTATTTTTCGTTCGGTGACGCTCCGGCGTCCCGGCGACAACAGTCGTAACTGTTACACGATAAAGACATACATTTTTCGTGACTATCGGTATAATCGAAGTCCGATAAGAATTGCAATCGTACGAAAAATCGGAATGGTCGTCTTAATGGTATTAAAAAGTCACCCCTTATACGACGGATCGGTCTTACGTGCATATTCGTTTTATTTAGAAAAAAAAAAAGAAATAGGCCAGCACTCAAAAGAATCCTGGGCTGACAGTCTTACAAGAAATCTCACAGGGCTAATTCGCGTGCTAGATAATGCGAGGGCAGCGGCATGGGTCGCGGGGGGGGTGGTTGCGGCTCGATCCTGGGTCTTGGCTGTATCGGGGAAATGGTCGCAACAGGCCAAGTCACGAGGAGAGACCAGGGGCGGCAGAGAAAGGCCACTGTCGACTTATGCCCGGCCTACGAAGGAGATCTTATCGTCGCTACCCTGCAGACCATAACTACTTTACCCTTCCTACCCTGATGACAATATCGCGTGGCCACTGAGATAACCGCTCGTGTCATTCCTACATCGACTACTTCCCACTGGCACTAACGCGACGTCGTGACCATGACGTCTTGCGGACGCGACCCTCTACTTAAATCCAGCACCCCCAAGCAACCCCCATGTACTTTCCATGCGAAAAAAAAAAGATCAAAGTAAAAATTTTTCGCAAAATTTGTTACCAGCTGAGAATTATGGGAAAACGTAAAAATTGTAAAAAAAAAAAAAAAAAAGTCCCCGCAAGAGACGTAGAACGCAGTATCGACAGACTCGAAAATAGGCTAATTGGTATTGGGTCTGGAATTCCGTTACAGTTGGTAAGGGATGGTTAAAATCCTTAAGGGATGAAGTGGGGTCAGGGGGGTTGGGTTGGTAATGCGATGGTGCTGCCACTGATGACGGTGGTGGCGGTCGGTGGAATGACGTTGCGGGAAATGAGACTCGTAAAGCAACGTTAGGCACGCGAGGGTTATGTAGCTTCTCGAAGGTGGCCACCCTGGTTTTAGTGACTATTGTATAGTAACATAAGGAACATGTGTATGGCAATGAATAGTACCAGATTGTCAGGATAGATTGTCGTCATTAGTTTAGCGTGTCATCACGTTCGCGGAAGAGACGCTGCTCAAGGAGTCAAAGGAGACATTGACTTGACGTATATAAGCCAGAAGTATGTGCAAGTGGGAAAATGAAAAAAAAAAAAAAGTTTTTAATTTTGAGAAAAAAAAATGAAAATCCAAGTACCCTTTGCGGAGAGTCAGACTCATGCGTGGACACGCGTCGATTCGTCGCGGGTTCCTCGCGTCTTTTCCGATGCCGCGTTGCATTGTCGTTGACGACGACATGACGAAAAACACTGAAGATTTAATGACTCGCCTTAAGGTACGTACACACGGTGCACTTGAACGGGCATTGAATATACTTTATTATTGGTATATATGGGTAGTATCGGAAGTCCTCGGGTACGCCATAGGCTTCCGCATACTTGAGGAAACAGTGTTTGGTATACAAAGGATTTTACTGCCACGTGTGATCCAGCCTTAAGGCTCGTGTCCGAAGTTACGAGCATTCCCATGAAACGCACTAGGCAATATTTTGGGACCTTAAGGCCCCGGGGCTGGGTCTGGTATTATAGGCAATACCGCCTAGAGGGGTGTATAAAGGCTTGTCTATCCTCAGGCGCTCCGAAGTAAACGCCGAGAATTTTGTTTCCATACGTCGACGCGATCGCTCACTGAAAATCAGCCTCAAGGATTTAAGAATTGAAACGTGGGATGGCAGAGTCACGCAATTGGGTGGGCATATTAATTTACGTGATTTGAGACTCCTGTTCGTTCGCCTGGCACCAATCGGCGGTGGCCCCAGGCTGAGGAAGGCACCCGATTGGCGGATCGCGATTCTCGGGAACGGACCGTGGATATTTGTCAAACAATCGCTGTGTGCTGGAACTGAGCTGAGGGCGTGGGGGGAGGACGGGGAGGGGGATGAAAGCCTAATTAGATGATTAATTGTATAATTGCGAGCCGAAGCAACAATGGGTCTCCTGCCTTATCGAACCGTGCGTGCCTTTTAACGGCAACAACGCTCGCACACTTGTCCTGCCAGGCGTCCAACTTGAGAAGTAAGATCGTACCGTGACGTATGTTATGGAATGCGAGATATCGAGGGAGAAAAAAAATTTTTTTTAATAGACAACTCTTTTTCAATAATCACTCAGCTATATTTATTTTATAAGGCGATGCTAGTAACGATTTAGATATTTTTTTTCAGTGCCTGTTCGAATGACCTTATCGATGCGAGTTCAAAGGGTCGACGAACCCTTGTACGTGACCAATTGGCTATACACTGTAATAATTCTCATTGCACTTATTGCAATGCATCGGAAGTGCATCAAGAAATTCTTAGCTCGAGAAAGAGTTGCATTCGCCTTGAGCAGGATAGTTATATTTAAGATGCATGAGAGCGAGAGAGAGAGAGAGAGAGAACGAAGTTTCTCGGTAGTCCGAAAATAAAGTGGTGGGTGTACCGGTTCAGTTGGTAAATGAGAATCGGAGGGTTGGCGAAACTTTTTAAAGAAGAATCAAACGTAAGGCCAAGAGAAGAAAGGAGGCTGGGAAGAAAGAAGAAATCCAGATGATCGTCTGACTCGGTGCTGGCTGAAATACGAAAGAATCGCTAAGGGGCCAATTGGTACCAACTGTTGTTTCCCTGGTGCACCTGATTGCATTCCGGCTGAGGCGAAAACAAATGACAAACGCAGAAACAGAAAACAGCCTGGTTAATTGCACCGGGCGTGAAACGGTTCTTGGTACAAAAAAAAAAGAAAAAAAAAAGAGAGAGGCTAATAAGAAGACTCGCGGAACTGTGAATTGTACTTATACACGGCAATGCAGCCAAGGCGCATTAAGAGAATAAGCAGAAAAGTAAAATCGGTGAATGAACAAATATAAATTAGCACCAGGAAAAGCAATTCTCGAGACGCCCAATTGTTTTTCACTTTTCTTGTCGAATTTCCATGGCGACCACAAATTTTCACCCATTCGTCCCACCGAGCGTGAATCGTGACTGTAAATTCGGAAATGTAAAAAGTTCCCAAAAAAATCAATAAAAAAAGAAAGCTACCATAGAACCTTAACAAGTAAAATGATTCACAGCTGTCACAAGTCCGAACTCAGACTTCCAATTCAATCGGTATCCAAGTGCTCGGATAGATATTCAAAATGGTGGATGCCAAAGACAATCTTGAATCTGTCACGTAAGATATATTACCTTCGTTGCGGTTATAAAACTGAATAAGGCAACTGATAATTGATAAAGTTTTAACTAGCCGGTCGCCTCGCCGTTACCTCGCGGGCCTATTATCCAGCCTCCGAAAATGATGCATGCGAGTCCAGTAGCGGCAGTAGGAGGAAGACCTTTTTATTATAATTGGATACGACAGAGGGATTCGTTCTCTCGTCTTTACGATACCAGCAATGGAGGACTGACCTACCTCAGGATCATCCGATCTATTATAGCTGGTACCTCGACATTCATACTGCTGGTTGCTGGTTCTCTCTCAGGATGCGAGACAAAAGGTACGGATGAAACAGAGGAATAGAATACGGAATAACCCCCGTGTGTATATATATATATATATATATGTCTTATTTAAAACGGGGGTGAATTCCCTTCACAGTGTCTCTCGACAATTCTCCTCTCTCGTTCCAGGACCAATTTCATTCTATTCTCTCCCGGCCGCCTCTTCTTGCCTCTTTGTCTACTCTCAGGATACGACTTCCGGCCGCGACGGTTCCGCTGAATGGGATGCGCGTCCTGAATGAGGGATTCCCGTGATAATGCGCTCTGCTCCTGGTAGACCTCGGAATCCTTCGTGGCGGATACCCAAGATCCGCTTGCTCCTCTTATTGTCATATTCCTCGTTATTCCCGGGGCTCCTGTTACCGCGTTCCCAGCCCTGAAGCCGCGTGGCCAGCCCAGGGCTGCTCTTTCATATTTCTCGAGGTACCCATAGATCGAGCTACGGGATAGGCATAGCTTGGCCTACCGAGTATTTCCTAAGTGGTCGATCGTCTCTCTTGGTCTCTATCTTTTTTTCAACCTCTCTTATTTCTCTCTTTCTCTTTAATATATCGCCTTAGACGCCCAGGTACCCTTCTTACAGTGAGGCTGGAGTCCTGGGCTGGACCACCATTGTTTCTCAGGCGACTCGTGAGTCGAGCGCTTAACGTATTTCGGCTTGATTACAATTTCACGTCATCTGACAATTGTACGTATATTCTTGCACGCAGACGCATATTAAGTTGAAATGTAAAAATTTTTTTTTTGTAAAAAAAATTTTTTTTGTTTTCTGAAATCCTACATATCCTATACTCTACTTGTATTGTTAACGCCGCGGGATTGATTACGTGAAAAGCTTTGTGAGATTTTTCTTTTTTTTTTTTTTTTCACAAAACAAGAAAACACGCCTTTCATTGTTCTTTGACACAAAAGCCTGGGTAGAGTCGTATTCCTATGCTGGTATCGAAGAATTCAAAGGAATAACGTTTGGGATTCGACAATTGTAACAATGGAGCTACGATAAGCGATCTTAATTGATCAGAATTTTTTTTAATTCAATTTTTCCAACCCTCCCTCCCCCCCCCACCCCCCCC
>NW_014334032.1:343984-357642 GCF_000341935.2 Cephus cinctus | reverse complement strand
CTTTTCTCCTACCCACCTCACAGATGTTTGTCATCTTAACAATTTTGAATTCCATTGTTATGCTCTGTTTTATCTTCGAGCTCTCGTTACGCTACGGTAGGCGGGACTTGGCTGCTACCAGGCAGACGACTAGAGGGTGACGCAAACGCGGAGGACGAACTCACTGACTAGACAAGACAGGGAAACGAGGGAATATCGCTACTTGCGCACGCGTCCACTGCGCTCCGCCTACTTCGAGAATGACTCTCGTATACTTCGTGATATTAGTTGTGTATGTGACGCGGCACTTATCACGTTATCACGAACCTACTTTACCACGCTAGTACGTCTATATATATATATATATATATATACATATAGCTGCTAGAAGTATGAATACGTGTGCCAGATTTTCACTCCCGGTATCATCACGTATCCCACTTGTACGTAATTGGTCACGGATAGAATTCATGGGTGGCAACTGTCAGGAAAGAATAACGACAACGAACGATAAGGAATGGGTGAAAATTGGAAAAATAATAAAAAAAAAAAAAAAAAAAGATTCGAAAATAGAATTTTTTCAAGTTTTCACCAAAACAGTCGCGATATCAATTTTTGTTGGAAAATTTTTATTTTTACGTTTCCGGGATACTTTGATCTTCAAAGGATTCCACCGAGCGACAATGTAACGGGCGCAGGAGGAATCAAAGGAAGGACCCGATTACGTAAACTCAGTGCTGGGATAGACGACGGTGTAATAATCGAGGATCGGTGCTAGGAACGCGTCATTAATCTTCTGAAATGTCTTATAAAATAATAAGAATAATAATGAACGCGTAACACTCATTCCTTCGTAATAACCGTCCCGTATGGTAGCCGTAACGAAATCGTCCACGATACGCGACCGATGAAACAGAAATCAATCTGCTTGCACGGGCGCTTATTTACTTCTATCACGTTGGGCGCAGGACGGATTTTTAACAGCCACCGTAATTTTGGACAGCACGATAGTCGCTCTTTAATTAAAATCCCGTATCGCACTGAGATTGACATTAATCGTCTCTCGGTACTAAGTGCAGCGAGTGCGCGGACTGTTAAAAGGAGAAACATTGCACGTCGCAGTAATAGTTACGGTTAACGTACGTGTAATGGATGCTCTGTGCGAATGTTAAATAAATGGTATACATATATCTCCAATGACCGTACTCACCCTGTGCAAGTCTCCTGGCGACCGGCTTGGATCTCATCGCTGATCTCCGCTGATAAAATTGAAAAACAAAACACTAATAACTTCGGTCCGAATGCCGGGAGCCATGCGGCCCAACTGAACTATCCTTTCTCACTGTTTCGAACGAGCGACAAGAATTTTCAAGGCAGCGACGGTAGTCGTACCCGGCCGAACAACAGTATAGCCAATCACTTGTAATCCTGTCCGTGGCAATTTTTTGGTGCTTAAATACGATAACACAATTAATTGATACAGTCAATTGAAATATATCACAGGACACACGGACGTCTAGGATCCTCGATATTAAATCTTCCAGGTAGACAACGGAGGAGGACGATTTGGGTCCAGATGCGATTTTATCCCTATATCCCAGGTCGGATCTACCTCGAGCTGGCTCTTCTCTGTCCCTTGGATCTACGGCTAGCGGAACCTCCTGTATCTATTTTCCAAACTCGGCGGCCAACCCGTCCTTGATCCTGACCCGATGAATCCGTTCTCCGACAGAGACTTCTGTCCTCCGGCCTCTTCCACCTTCTTTGGCTCGTCCTCCTGAGCCTCCTCCTGAACCTCCTCCTGCCGAACCTCCTCCAGAGCCACCTACACCTTTTCCTCCTTCTTCTTCTTCTTCCTCCTCCACGTAAGCGCTGATCCCTTCCACTAGCACCAGCACCACCACCACCAGCACCACCACAACGATCAACAGCACCAGCAACAACGCGAACACCAGCTCCCTCCGGCAGCCTCGTCTTCTTCAGGCCCTTCCCCACCTGAACCGAGTAAGAGCCCGACCCCACTACTCAGCGCCAGACTCCTGTCCACCAATGATCTGCCGCTGTCTCCGTGTCCGGGTTTTGCCACTCTCCTGACTCCTGATGTCCTACGACCTTTTTTTTCTTCTCAACCCTACCCTTCTATAACGACCTCACCCGCACACCCCTTGGTCACCCTCTGGCACTCGTGACTCTCGCTGTTCCAGACTTGACGATTACGTGCTTTATGGACTCTTACGAATCACGGAGGATTTTCAAAAATATCTCTTCTCTTCTTTCCTTTTATCACGGTTGAGTTTGACATTTTTTTTTTATTTTCGAAATTATCAACTTTTTTGTTTTTTTTTTTTTAATACACCGCCAGACGCTCGTGTATGGACGCACTTGTGTGTACGGCTGTACGGTTTCAGTGTTTCTTTTAGTTTTACCGTATCGTTCGGGGACACGTGGATTCTTTGTTGATTTTTACGAATTATCTATTCGCCTATTATTTAACACGTGGTTATCTGTCAGAACGCACGTGCTCGATGGTTCAGGCCGGATCTACCCTCGGCCGAGGTTCCTCGCGCTCTAATCCGACGGGTTCTCCAGGTCTCGCGAGCGTCGCGGCGCATCGGGCACTCTGCAGGAAACCAAATGACGGTTACTCACTTCACTTCACTTCACTTAACTCGCCGCTTTACTTGCCGCTTCGTTCAATCCGCTGCCTTTAGTCTCGTCCTCCTCGCACCTGCACGACCCCACGACCCGCTTTGCTTCTCTCCTCCGAAGCTCCCTCGAAGACCCGTCGCGCACCCCCCGGGCGCAGCTCCGCCCTGATCCACCGCCACTGCACCTTTCACCCAGTCTCACACCCCCGCCACCTCTCCCCCCCCCACCCTCGCCCAGACTTCACGCACTCACCAACCACCCTTATTCGACTCGTTATTATTCGTTATTATTCGACTTATTCGTCTCGTCGTTCCTGACTTTGCACCGTATTTTCATCACTGATTCGACATATCCTTGACCCATGCTTCGCAAATTCAAAAATCCATAATTTGAAGAAAAAAAATACTTTTTGTCCTTGTTTTTTTTATAAACAAATCTTTCACTCCAACAAAATGATTTATCGGTTTGATTTTTTTAAGACACGCAAATTTACGTGTTACACCTTGCTCGACCTGCAGGTGCACATTTGGTACAGTGAAATTTTTTTTCTTTTTTTTTTTCCTTAAGTTTAACCAACTGCCGACATTTTACTTGACCCTCCACGGTCACGTTTTTGTATTATATATGTATGAACTTGCCTGTCACCTGCTTAATCTATGCGCGTTTACTTGACGATTATTTGAATTCCTTTTTATTTTTTGTAATCACTATACAAGACGATTACAGGTATGCGTTATACACGAGTCTGATAGACTAGTCTTGTATCAGCAATGTATTTCAAGTTTATGGGCATAAGGGGCGAAGTTCCAAAGCCCACGTTCTCAGATCGTTATTCAATTCCGTCGTTGACGTCTCGAGCTAACAAACAAGTCGTGCGCGAGTACAGTGGTTATATGCTACTAGTATTATTGCTACTACTACAAGCGATACTAATACTACTCAGGATATTGGACGCACAAACAGTCCCGAGACGTTCGATTGCGATCGATGCTTATCCCGATCTCAAATATACTTGCCATTGATTGAAATCGCAAAATTTCATAGCAGCCAATTGGAAATGAGCTTGAATGTAATTTCTGATGAAAAACTCAAAATTGTAACTCAGCCATTTGACTCAATGAATTTTATTTTTATAACAAAAAAATAACTGACTGTACTTCCATATTGACTTTTTCTTTATACATGTTTTTTTTTTCTAAATTTTATCCACCTCGTTCGAAACTGCTTAATTCGAGTTTCAACCAAGTCTCGAATACCAGTGGCGGATCAAGTACGTACAGCGAAACCATACGAGCTTCTCAAATCGTAAGTAGCTGTTATTTTAACGAGAACTGCCGAGACTCACGCTATGGCGCCGATTACAAGAGTCATTCTGGTCCATGGAAATATATCTGGATGCAGTGGGAGTATGGTGGCTCTAAACGGTCCAGGTTTATTTTCATCTGAGAAATCGTAAATCCGCGTTCGCAACGGCTGGCCGGTTCAGCTTACTGGCTGAGTAGGTAGGGTACGGTACCTGCGGAATAAATTATTCGTTAAAATTGCATATTCGCTTGGAACGACGCGCCGGTCCGCAATTGAATATTTTGAGAATAGGAAAAAAAAAAAAATTTTTTTTTAAATCGCACGTCAGTCGAAAAAAATTTTTGAACGAAAAAAATCCATCGATCCAAAAAAATTATTCAGAGTGAAAGTCACGGACAGTAACCGTTAAGGCGCACGTGCATCTCGTGCCCACATTTATCACGGTACTGTAACCCTAATGAGCACCGCGAAGAAACGCACGCGGAATTTCGTCGCGGTTCGGTTTTCGGTAGGTGCACGTATGTAAAACGACACCAACGCTCCAACTGACTTTAGACTCTCCGTGACGCGAACTTTCCATCTCGTATATTTCTTCGCGTTGCAGAAGGCAGGCGGCTGCGACAACGACGCACCAATGAGGACCTGGTCACGAGCAGCGACAGGGACTGCCAATGCTGTACCAACGGTTCTACCCAGGAGTACCAACACACTATCGCCATTCCCATCGACTTACTTATTTCTTTTAAGTACACGCAGACTCTGCTTTGTTTTCTACGTGCACGTGCTTCACTTGCACGAAACATTTGTAAAGCTTTACTGTATATATATATATATATATTTCCACTGTGAATTTTTAGGCTTAGTCATACTTGAACTTCACCAGAATGAACTGTATTAACGTGAAACCCAAAAAAAAAATCTATCCAGCATCCATAGTCAAGCACGTATCCAGATAGGGTAAGTGATAACCGTTATCAATACACAGTACTTGTAGTATTCATGTGATACAAAGAGCAGGTGCTTGTCATCCAGTTCATGATACTTTTGGTATTGTTGGTACCGTAGCGATACTGTATGGCGTTAAAATAATTCTGGACACACGGTGTGGATGGGGCTTAAGAGTAAATTGAAATAATTTCGCAGACTGGGAGAAATAAATTTTTTTTATCAAGTAAAGATACATTTTTTTAATTATTACATCTTTTCTTTGATACACTTTTTTTTTGTCTTTTATTTGTCAGACTGTTACTTGTATCTGTTGAAGCAACCTTATTGCACGTCAGTCGTTTCAAGCACAACTAGAAGTTGGACTGCTTCGCGTTGCAAGTGAATGCAGAAATAGCTATGGAGAAATTGGCACGGCCCTGAAGAGTGTGTACTTGCTATTCAATTAATCTCCCTTCCTGACGAGACCTCCCTTCGCCAACTTTACAATCGCGACGGCAGAAGGTGAAGCGTCCGGACTCGAAGAGCAAACTCCGGCCGAAGCCGTACAGCCATTATCGCTTAACTCTGCGCTCGCGTCACGGTCAGTGCTGCTATATATATATATATTCTATATATGCGTCTATAAGTGTATATATATTGCTTTTCATCCCTTTTTTACCAATACTTTAAGACCACTAACATATATGCATATCGAACTACTTTTTTCCCCCTACTTTATAAAATACCATATAAGGTAATTGTACGTACTTTTGATACCCGATCGACCCTTTTTACCTCCCTAAAAAAAAGTCTAGGGTTGATCGACCCAAAGTCTATTATCAAGACATATCGATACTTGTCCCCAGATCAAGTACCAAGGGTCACCCTGAGATATTGTTAAAAAATCTTTTTTTTCCGTTACTCGACATTTTTCTAAAATTGCCATAAAAAAAAAGGAAAAAATACATCCCTAGAAAATTTTTTAGAAATTTTTTTCCAAAAGTCATACATGAGTCTCGCCGATCCGCCAGTGAATATCGAGACTTCGGGATTGCCTCTGAATCACGGGGTATAGAGGAATTTGACCACTCGACTAAAGGAGAGAGACAGAAACAGAAATAGTCATTTGTACTGATAAGAGAAAGAGAGAGAGAGATATATATATATAAAAAGGGCCAGGCTACTCGACATAAGAAAGTGCCGTTAACGGATGACGTATATTAGGGATACTCCGGTCGAGAAGGGTATCCCCAGGATACAGGACCCTCCCTGTCCTTTACTGGCTATAAAAACCACTCGCTTTCCTCCTCGACCCTTAGCTAAAAGGCCAATCCCCCATACTACCCTTATCGATCCTTCACGAGTACCTATATCTGTGTCCTTGCCGATTACTCTTTCAGTGCTCTCACGATCCTTACGTATTAGATATTTTTTTTTGAAAAAAAAAATCTTCGCACGACCCTCAGCTAAAAATTAATATAATACATCCAACGCATATATATTCATATATTACGTATACGCATTTTGCATATACTTATACACAGTGGCGAAAACCGATCGATGAGTAGTAGCTGGGACTTTTTCGCAAGTGCGAATCCTCGGCCTTTTTTTTATATCTTGGTTGCGCAGTGGCGTGTGTGACTGACGTAATTTTTCACTATTGGTACATATACATATACAGTCCAACGATACACCTTAGCAGGTAAACAGAAATGCACAGCAATCGCGAGTTCTTCGATTACAGAAATTTATTTTTTCTTTGAAATTCCCAAAAAATCATCCCTTAACGAACCGCTCGATCACAGTCATCGGGACCAACCGGCCAAAAATCATTAGCCAATAGAAAAGCGAAAGATCGCGATAGAAAATCGTGAAAGATTGTACAGCCAAGAAAAAAAATTACTCCTCACGATTTTAGGCCTATTTTTTTTGTTTTGGTTAATTGCACCCCTTCCGCTCGTAAAAGTTCACGCGTGCGACCCTTAATAACATTTTCTACGTTATTCCATTATCGTACCCATTTCATCCCTTATCCAGCACGATCCGTCCTACCACCCCCCATTTTCCTGAATCTAGCCCTAAAAATCCTAACATCATCCTAATACCAAGAAAAGTCACGGGATATAGATATACCGTGTACGATGTTGATATATATATACATATATATATATATATACACAACGTATAAAGAACATATAAAAAGAAATAAAGAAAATAAAAGAAGCAAGGAAGGAAGGAAGGAAGGAAGGAAGTAAAAGAGGTCCGTGGCTAAGGTATGTCGTGCACCCTATATCCAAGAGGGTCGCATGTCATATCAGCAATCATCGGAGGGGTGGATATAGGTATGTCTGTATAATACAGCGATACCGGCCACCTTACAGAAAGCAGCAATGTACCCCTGTGTACATAATGGCGGATTTAGTTGGAGCTTGCATGCTCGGAGACTGATGTGACCGCGGAGACCGCCTCGACGAGACATGCGAACTCTTTCCTATCACACGAGTCAAGTCACCCCCTTTCATCCGCCCCTGTGGCATATGAAAAAGAAAAGAAAAAAAAAAACTTAAGATCTCAGACTTACAAAGCACACTCCAACGGAGTAACGCGGCTCCGGTTACACGTACGTTACGCAGAGGTAATGGCTGTTTCATACGGCGAGAAAGATCTTCGTATACTACGTGGAGAGTAGCCTAGGGATAAATTAAGGTCCTAGGGATTTTCGTGTGTGTCCAGTAATTTTTCGGAATCACGTTGAAATTAACGCTACCGTATTCCGTAACGATTCCTTCACGTGTGGCAAATTTTCTTCCGCTTTGACTTACCAACCGATCAGGGCGGCAACTTGCGGGTGCATATGTCACTGGTGGATTGGTACCACTGACGGAACGGTTGACGATTTTCATTTTCACCGGATAGGTAATACATATGTATCCGAGGCGAATAGATTACACCGGAAAAATTAGGGAGTCGTTAAAAACCTTATTCCGAGCGACCCTCTGGATTAACATGAATTCGGTGGGCGGAATGAATAATTAGGCTAGATCTCGTGATAGCTTATCATTAAGAGGTAACACGTATTAGGTGGTGCCCGAAGACTCTCTGCTCGCATTTTTCTCTCCTGAGACTTTAGATCGTGGCGTACAGTCTAATGAAATATTTATTTTTCTTATTATTCCTTGTCTTTTTTTTTTATTAATTCTTTGATTTTTTCAAATTTTTTTTTCTCCGATAGCCCCCTCATATTTTTGTATAATTATTCATTCTTACATCCTCCGCGTGTTACAGACTAGATTTTATTGCACGGTCACGAAGTTATTTGATAGGTACGATTGTTCTTTATAACACTTTTTTTTTTTTTGAAAATTTTTTCATCCCAGTCGACTGTACCGACTGAGCATATTTTCACTTATTTCTTAGCGTAAGATATGCATGTCTAATGTGGCGGACAGAAACCCTAGCGTGACTTCATGTTTCAGGTCAGGACAATATATTTTGTTATTATATTATTACGTGGTCGTTTTCTGCGGCATTGTTTATCGCTCCAAATTCGCAGGTGTTCCGTCACGTGATTGGCTCGAGCAACGAGAGGGCCATTCGTTTCATTATGTACGACGAACCCATAACTATTTTTCTCTGATACGTCACTACGGATACGCACTACGTACGCGATACGTAACGAGGAAGTAACATATGCCATTCGATAAGCGGATCATCGATTTCACCGAAATTCTACTCGCATCTGTCGAGAACGTAAACGGGGCGCCATTCGAACGTAAATTTGGCAGGAAGTATTCGACTCTATGTCAAACGTCATGTCAAACATGTGAAACGAAGAAAAATTTTTTAACAAATTTTCAAAATACTGGACAATGTTTTTTTTTCAATTTCACACGTATTTGAATATTTTAATTTATACATTTTTAGCCCATTTAATCTTCATTCTACATATATATATATATATATATATATATATATATATAGATTCTGCGACGCTTTAAAGTGGATCGATAACAAGCGTCGCGTTATAGTGTATTTTATCAGGGTTTAACTTTGCCAGCAGTTAGGCAGCGGAATGAGCTTTGTGCTGAGAATTTGATTGGCAATCCTTGGCCTCTGGCACCCTGTCAATCGCCACCCTTTGCGTAGCTGCGAAACGCGCGCGCGCCGTACAGACACGCGGAGTCGAGCTAACGGGTCAGGTGCATATGGGTTTGCGCCAAGGGGGTGGGTAATAGATATATGTATAGGGGGTGGGCTCGGGGGTGCAAGAGCCATTTCGAATGTGAGGGTGAGTGGGTTTGGGTAACTAAAGCGTGGCTCGAGTGTGCGAGTGTATCATAGAAGGGGCATTCGGGCGGAAAAACGCAACTAAACGCGAGTAATTGGAAGGCGGGGGTTGGTCGACTCGTACTAATTCTACTAAAGGCTGCCTTCCTTGGCAGGGGCGGAATCCCTGAATTATTTTATGTCAAAATTATTTTCATCCCCCCGACGCATCCGTGCTTTCACTTTTTGTTCCTTTCAATTTTACTATAATTACCCTGGATATGCTCAGGGCTGGATTTCTATATGCGTATATACGTATATCAAATATATGTGGGAATATGGCGACTGTTAATAAGATTATTATTTTTTTTTTAGCTCGTCAAATATTTTGGAATCAAATTTCAAATTTTCTTGCTCTCTCTTTTCAATGTAATTTTTTACCAATCATTATTCGTGCAACGGACATTTTTTTTGGCGTTTTATGTAACTTTTGTCTTGGTCACGTGACTTTATATTTTTTGTGTAATTTCAACCAAGCTGCTCCACGACCGACCGTTTCGACAAACAGTAATGCCTCCCTGCAACGTTTACGCAAAACGAATGAAATAAGTGAAAATCCTTTCGCAAATCAACCCTTTGCCATGTTCCAGTTTAGCCAACGTATACCAGTCATCATTAATGTTTTCGATGATTTTTTCTCCTGGCTGTTGCGCCAGTTTCCATTAACGTCCGCGAGAGTCGCTACTTGTCGTCTCGACGGTTACGTACAGTTTTACGTAAGCGACGCGATTTTTGCCATCCTTGGCTTGAGCTTTGCTTTTTTTTTTTTTTGAAAAAAAGAAAATAAATGAAATAGCAGTTAAATATAAACGGGGCAATAACCTTGATATGCACGTATGTATTATTTGTACGGCACAAGAGTGTCAGTATCTTCAGGCAGGAAGTATAATGACAAATTGACTTTACAAACTGACTTCGAAGACGAACGAAATAAAATACGAACCTGACTTTATTTAGGTCCCGCCTTAAACAAAGAGTCTCCTTGTTCCGTGAACGTCATCCCTGAATGAAGGAACCCTTGGCGCTGGCACGCAATCTCGAATTTCATGGTTACCCTGTGCCCGACAGTGTTTTCAAAACAAAATTGTATATTCACAGGAAGCCATTATCATCGAAAATCTCCAACGATCCGAGAATCGGGGTCGCCCGTCGGTCAATAAAAATAAATTTTACCGACCACTGACGTTTCCATGTAAACTACCAAGGAGCGACATACCAGTCACAGATACGCTTTTTATTATAGACAAAAGAAAATTCAAATACCTTCTTTATTCCCAATAACCCAGCTCTTTCCGTTTTTCCATACAACTACAATTTTACAATTATACAACTACAAATTCACCTGACAACTGTTGGAATAGGTCGAGAACCGGAATTTCAAATTGAACTTTGACCCTCTGCACGGTCCTTGGTACATAAAAAAAAAAGGTCATTCGTAATTAAACAAAAAAAAAAAAAGAAAAAAAAAACCCCAAAAAATACAATTTCGACTGTATCAATAAAATAGTAGGTTAATTGAAATTAATTAAAATTTAATTAGCTGCTGATTTTGACAAAAGGTAAAGGAGTGCCAGGACGCTTAATTTAATGCTCGAGATAGCTAATTAAGACGGAAGTATGTCCCAATGAAGTCCGTGAGCCAAAATCACAACTTCCGTTTCGGAACAAGCGAATGACGTAAAGTGATTTAAGATGGTGGTACAAGAGTTCACCCCAACGGCAAGGGTAACCATGAGTCGGTCGCTCCGTGGTATCGTCCCCAAAAGCTCCCTCAGCCTGAGGGAGTGGGACGGCTTTGGTTGCGGTTTCGCCGAGGGATGTTTCCATCCCTTGTGAACATATCCATAGCACACTACTCGGAGTAGCGTAGCTTCTCGACCGTAGCATATTACTGCCGTGGCGGCTGTGCCTTCGGTGAGAGTAAACCCTCGGAGCTATTCAGTGATTCAAATTAATCACAACCCTGAGCTAAACCCACTTCGTCTTCTCTCTCTCCCTCTCTCTCTCTCTCTCTCTCTCTCTCTCTCTCACTCTCTCTCTCTCCTATCAGTGCCCACCAACACAGCCTCCCTCCTGAAACCGTCGCAAACGCCTTAACAACTGATCGCCGCGATTGTCGCTCAGCGTGCGTTTGCTCCTGCAGTTTTGGATGAGCGCCACCCTGATGAGAGAATAATGGTCCCGGTACGAGTCGCCAGGAAACGCCTTGTGAACCCGGCATAATTGATAGTGACGGGTAAGCAGATCGCAGCGGTAAGTACGTGGTAGGGAGTTATCGCGAAGAGGATATGGACGATGAAAATTGACAAAGTTGACGAACCCTGTGTGCGTTAAAAAAAAAAGGAAAAAAAAAATGCCCTTAAGCGGAGTTCACAGTCCGTTATCTTGGTCCGATTCAAAGTACTCGCTTGATGGTGACTTTTTGTATTTCCCATACGAAGGTACATGCACGAAGGAGAGCCTGAGAAAAGTGCTCTTTGCGAATTAGAACGAGCCACGTTTTTTGCTCTTTCCTTTGCTCTCCTCTCCTCGATGAATCCGCGAGGCGTCTCATCACGCAACATTACCCCACGTAGCTGCTGCGAGAGCCAGGGCGGGCGGGAGGGTCGGTATACGGTACCACGGGGGGTGGCAGGAGCAACGAGGAACCCTTCGGCAGGGTCTCAAGGAACAACCCCTTGCATCCAGAACCCACGCAACATTAAGCCCACTCCACGCTATTTTTCCTGGATTCTATAGTTTCGCGATCTCGTTCTGGTCCTGCACCCAACCCACTGGGTTACCCAAGTCCTCTCCAAGCTGGCCTGAACCCTCCCGGAGCCACCCCGGTGCTGGCTCCCCGACTACCCACCGGCAACCTTAACGTGGGGTGAGCTTAGCTGTGGATGCTGGGACGCTGGAAGGAGGTGGAAGAGGAGAGGACGGGCTGTGCCAGGGTGCCTCAGCTACGGAGGGAAGGAGGTCTCGTCTCCGTGTCTCTATTGATCCTCCGAGGAGGAGCCGCGCGCAACCCACGTCTTTCGAACCCACCCTCACCTCATCCTCAATACCACCCCTCCCACCGGGGATGAAAGATCTCCGTTCTGTTGCCAACCGAGAAACTCTCGGATCCCCAACCTAGACCCTGTCTCGAGGATACTCCTACGCGTACCCAAGTATATACGGCGCTGGACCAGTCTTATGAGACTTTGGAAACTGGCCAAGCCCGATCGTCAATCTTCTTCGCTCTTAATATCCCCGATGTGATCCCGTATGTCCAGTGACGTGACCGTTACATCGAAAAATTAATTCACGCGACCTGCGAACTGGTCCACTGGGATTTCGATGGTAGCGCGGAGCCAAAGATAAGAAAAAAATTCAAGGTCATCCAATCCATACCAACCCACATCCAAGCGCACCTGCCATTGTCCAGTGCAAATAGTACACAGCGCGAAATTCATACTCGTACGGGAGATAACTGCTCTCGGTCACAATTTCAAGCGACAGGTACCCGAGACTTTGATTTCTGCGAATTGACATTTAACATTTACGAGTTCCAGGCGACACGTGGATCGATGCCGGGAGAGCAGCCACGTTGCCCGTATATCAAACCGGATATCAGCTGGACAGTTTTGATGAATTAGCCTCGTTAGCTTTACGACTGATTGTGGCTCCGGTTCACTTAGCTTTACTGCTTCTTTATCTTCCAGCGCTGTAACCCACTGTGGCGTACCATCCGTAAAAAAAAAAAAAAAAAAGAAAATTTTCCACCGAGCAAGATCAGCCGGCCACCAATGGTAGCGACATCATAGAGAGCGTCGCCATTGGACTAAGAGTCAGCCGCTATCTAATTCAGGGACCCCTTCTACTCATCCTTATCTCGTCGAGCAGCATCCCATTGGTCCATTCATCTTCCCACTCCGAGCACCACCCTCGTTCTCATCAGCCATCCTACGTCGGTCTCTCTCGTACCAAACGTGTCTCCCCATCGCAGTAGCATCCCCTAGTGCCCATTGGCCCGAGGGAAGCATCCTCAGCCGTCTATTGGCCGCCGCCGAGAATCTCTGCTCATCTTCGCGGCTGCGCCCGGCCGACCACCAGCCTCAAAATGGTGACGGGACCAGATAAGGAACAGAAGGAGGATCGGCCATCGTACCGGCACATCATCCATATATACACCTATATACCCCATTGACTATATCCACCCAGAGCAGCATCCCTCCGGACCTCCTGAAGTAAGCTGGAAAAATGAAAATAGGCTCCCACCGACGTCCTCTCCGAGTGAGCAAACCTGTCTCCCAGAATAGCGTGAACTGTTAGTCATACATCCTGTCGTACATCGCGCTATAACTGGCCCCGGTAACGGCCCAACTCCATTATAGCAGACACGCCGTGCGTCCATAAGTGCCGTGGAACTCGTGACGAGGTGGAGCCGCGGAAGGACGTAGGCGATGGGGAGGCTGGAGAGAGGAGGGCGTAGAAGGCGGCGGGAG
>NW_014334032.1:342314-343853 GCF_000341935.2 Cephus cinctus | reverse complement strand
GGGGGTGGTACCAGCAGTGCAGGAGTGCATCTATTCATACACCGGTGAACAGCTGAATCCATCCTCTCCTCAGCGAGGAGAGACAGCCGGCTTGGCAACAGTGGCCGCTTCTCTTGCTCCCTCTCTCCTCAAGAAAGAGAGAGAGAGAGAGAGAGAGAGAGAGAGAGAGAGAGAAAGAGAAAGAAATCTGCTCCCATGCAAGAGGACCGTGCGAGTGACATCCACCAGGAGGCAGAAGCAAGATGGTACGATAATAATTGGTGGTGGTAAGGAGGGTCAGAGGGACACGTGGAGAACGTCGGTGCGCCGATGGTTAGGTGACTGGTAGTGGGAGAGGAGGAAAGGTAAACTAAAGAGAGGTGGGAGGTGGTTGCCATGGCTACCAGAAACCGCAGCCACCGCTACCTTCGCCACCACCGGCGACATCGCCATCGCTACCTCTCTGACGACGATGCTGAGGTGTCACTGACTCCTGGCCAACGTACCGAGCCCGGTACAATGGGTCCGGACGTATATATAGATATCAACGAATTCCAGCCGAACGTCAGATTACGCGAATTTCTATAATTCGCTGGTATCTGAGGTCTGACATGGTACGTATTGAGCCGGTACCCGGAGCGGGTATACAGTCGAAAGGAACTTTTTTCGAATCGACCGTGTCCACGTTGAAATCTATAACGCATCGGCAGCTCCCAAGGAGGCGGATCGTTGCCGGTCCTCATATGGCTAAGATTGTGATCGTGACTCAAAAAGACGATCGCGACAACGAAAACAAAGGATCCTCGTATAGCTCGGCGAGCTTAGCTTCCCTCTTTCGACCGCGCGGAGAATTAAATTAAGGCTTCCGAAAATAAACCGGCGACATTCAATTGTTTGCCAGGCAAAACGACATCGCGAGAGGCAGGCGTGTTGCGGCCACGTCGGGCTGGGGTGCCGGTGGCTACGGCGACGGCAACGGCGGTTGGGGTGGTAAGGGGAGCTCGTAAAAGATGAGAAACGATCCGCAAGATGGCCGCTGATGCCGACGATTCCACTACGGGAATACAAGAGAGTGGTGTAGGCTGGAGAACGGTGGAGAGGCTGGCAAACGGTACGTATACTGGTGACGTACTTGGCTACAGTTTATTATTCAAATCCCAGCCGGAACTTATTGGGGAACAATCGTTCTTGGATCGGCATCCGGTTTTTGTCATTCGATCGAATATTCTCGTAGCTATATAGATACCTATATGGACTGCTGGCGCAACGTATACGGGGAGGTGGAAATAAAAAATATTAAATTCAACTCCTACGCCAATGACGATGCTCATACCGCAGCCGCGTCTCCGCCACTTATCGCTTGTAGTCCGATTCGCTTCGCGGTCTCCATGGAAACCCTCAGGAAAAACCTATCGATTCTCCCTTTGGTCTCCGCTGAAAGAACTCTTTCAAGAATCTTCTCCCCATCCAGCCCACCCACCACCCACCCTTCACCACGCGGCCTCATCCACTCCCTTTCGCTCCCTTCGATCTCTTCGCCCCCGCCCCCCCCCCTCCCTC
>NW_014334032.1:337220-342029 GCF_000341935.2 Cephus cinctus | reverse complement strand
CCCCCCTCCCTCGCTGCTTCTGTGACTCTGACCTCTTCTTCCTTTTTTTTTGTTTTTTTTTTTGTTTTTTTGCTTTTTTTTTTCCTTACCTCGCCACCCACTCCCTCTCGCGGAAGAGAATTTTCACAGGGCAGCAGCCGTTAAAGAGGTTTATTTCGCTAATAAGACCGGACCGTGCTGCTTATTGAAACAATAAAGAATCTAGCCCACCCTCAAGATGGCGCCCTGGTCACCCTGCTACGTGCACCGACTGCAAAGCATCCCCTGATCAACTCGCGATGGATTTATTGTTTTGGATATTGCGGTTCCTTCGCGATAATCCAAACCAGCCCGTTGAATTACGTCGCGGGTAGGATGTCCGGGGCTCTTATCGTACGGGAGCCACCCCTTGCCGAGGGGTTGGTCGATTGGGCAACCCTTGGCCACTTTGGATGCTTGACCAATCTTCGAGTAGAGGGTGGAGAAGGAATTGTGCTTCGGTGGATTATTCAGAAATTATTAATGTGATTGAAATTTATTTTTTATTTTTTTTTCTTAATATCTTTACTTGATAATAACATTACTGTGCATTTGATATATATATATTTACAGCGTTACGTGTTACGTTAATTTACAAAATTTCTATGGTAAACTTACTTTGCTAATTGCTCGCCTGATTTTAATATCCAATTAATTCTTTCCTTAATCAACCACTGCTACCAACGTTTTCAATTGAACGGAATTTTTTAAATATCTTTCCTTAACTCGTTACGATACCTCAGTCATCGTCATTATATTTATCGATATATTTTAATCTTTTCAAATTCTCCTTTATTTTATTTAAACTCATCAGATTTATTTTATTATAATTTATTGTCCATACAAACACTTGATTTATTGCTATATTTTTATCGTTACATGTATATATATATATATATCATTCGTATACATATGTCACGTATGCTACGTCTATATGTCTATCTACTCGTTATCGAGAACCTTTGAGAGGAGCCGGGACAGGTTAAACGCACGTAGAATGGTGTCTGGTGAGAATCGATAGAGCTCCTGCCGACACTACCCCACGAGAGAGACGATTCCCGGATTCCAGCACCTCGCGATAACCACCCCTTTTCCAGCATTCCCTCATCTCGACCTTCTCATTCTCATACCGACGCCCCACGATGCGACGAACCACCCCAAAGTCGGACCGCTGGTGGCGAAACCATGAAAATGATAAATTTATTTGTTACGTGATTCGGGGGAAAAAAAAAAGAAAAAAAAAATTTCTAATTACCTACATACTCAACCAATATCAAAAATCACGTGTTAATAACGGGCGTTAAATCGAATTTGGATGAATAAAAAAAAAGGATGTAGGTGAAGAAACGGCAGTTTTGATAACGATACCAGAAAAACAATAGGGAACGACCGTGTAATTGATCGTTTGCAGAAAATCGCAAATTACTCGCGGAAAAATCAGATTTACACGGAACGCATGGAAAGGCCGTATCATGCGCCTTTTTGCCACACACGAAGGTTACGTGTAATACGTAGTTATTAAC
The DNA here is from genome assembly GCF_000341935.2 of Cephus cinctus. Classification (NCBI taxonomy): domain Eukaryota; kingdom Metazoa; phylum Arthropoda; class Insecta; order Hymenoptera; family Cephidae; genus Cephus; species Cephus cinctus. The sequence goes on along the minus strand of NW_014334032.1, from coordinate 340,488 downwards.
AATAGCGCGGCGGCCATATTTGATAACGTTATTATATACACTGTAAACGTTCTACGTCACTCTTTATAAAAATAATCATTTTATATATATACATATATATATATATATATATATATAACTTGACGAAATTGGTATAGCGCTCAGTAGGTAATGGGTAAAAAATAGGGTTTGGTTTCCAAGGGATGCCACCCTTGTTTGACCTACAGGTTTATGGCTCGTATACCTGCCAGCTCCATACGATAATATGTTTGCATAAGTCTCATCATTCCGAACGGAAACGGTGGATGATTGTCCCGCGCGTATATTTGTTATCGTACGACGGATAATAACCATTGAGAAATATGTACGTATATAAGTAAACTAAGTAAAAAAAAAAAAAAAAAAAAAAAAAAAAAACCCCCAAAAAAAAAAAAAAAAAAAAAAATTCAAAATATATTAAAAAAAAAATGTATCTCACAGCTACACAAAAAAAAAAAAAAAAAAAAAAAAAAAAAAAAATCAACCACCCTCAGCCAAAAAAAAACTTACACAAGTATCAAACAAGTAAAAATGAATATTCCATTGTACGCTCGATCGCCTGTTTTAAATTACACTTTTTGACTTAATTTCATGTATTTTTTTTTTTTTTTCCCCAATAGATGTAACGATACGTTTATTCGCTCTCTGTAAGCTTCTCTTTGTTTCGATAAAGACTGTATATATATATATATATATATATATATATATATGCGTTTGTATTCCAGGCTAAGATCAAGTATGTAAACAATTATAAAACACTCGTTAGCCACGGGTTTCATGTGAACCCACCTTTACGGATACTCTGTAATATCCTATCATTACATGGGTGATCGTCGGTTCAGCCGTTACCTGTAAGTACATTATAATACTGGGGTCTTTTTATTTGCAGTGTAAAGACTGCCTGGTACAGTCGAAGGTTTGAACAACGATTGTTTTATTGCTTAATTATCGGTCCTTGGTTTTCCTACCTTTGCGATACGTCTATTATTTTAATATCGAACTCTGAACGATTATTAGAGAGGTACGTGGTACGTTATATACATTGTAACGTAATTCTTTTTCGTGACCCGACACCGATAGCAAAACATAGGAGAACAACTATCTTGAGAAGCAACGTTACCTTCGGCCGTCCACCCGTCGGTCGTGCATCCGCAAGCCAGGCTGGCGCCAGCCAATTCTTTTTTCACCGGGAACTGACGAGCCGGTATAAACTGGGAGTTGGGGTGGAACAGGCCCAACTCCACCAAGAACGAGCGCTCTGACGGAACCTATCGGACGAGGCGACAGCTTAACGGATCCTGTCGATTTTTGGGGACGCGTAAAATCAGCAAACGCAACTGGATCCACGAACGGGATCGGACGGTTACGGAAATGCACGGCCGCTGAGGCTGCTGGGTTTGAGGTAGAGAGGGTCGGAGTAAGAGTCCGGCAAATAGTGCGAGAGACAGAGAGCGACGAACCGAGAACGTATCAGGACGAATCTTAACTCTCTATCGAGATCCCTCCACCAATTAATAAATTGGGAGACTCACTGGAGCTGGTGCAGCTGATCCGTGGGGGTCGAGAACTGGATCCAAAGGACACTCTGGGGAGCACTGCACTAAGGCACAGCACTAACCTCCGGAACACTCACAGGAATTCATAGAATTCCTGGATATCGCGAGAGCAACGCGAGAACCGCACAAACGAGAAGTTGCTATACAGTATCGAAACGCGGCTAGAAAAACTATAAACAGACAGCACGGGAGCGCGATGTCCCTCGTGACACCTCGGTCGGTGCCCCGAGACAGACTGCTTTGAAGCAGTCGATTGACAATAGCCAAATCCGAGAACTAATCATTCTGATTGGTCGAGAGCCTTATAGCCGATAACTCTTCTATCTCCTTCGAGTCGTCCCTTTAAACCAAATCGAGAGTGTTCCTTAACGAATCGGTATGTAACTTCTGAAGATCCTCCACGGCCGTTTCCCCACGGCAGATTCGAGCACCTCGACCTCACCTAAACAATAACGAGATCTTACGAGAGCCTTGACCTAACTACACGAATCAACCCGAGAGCGCAGCTTCTGAGCAGGGTGGCGACCCGAAGGGAACCAGAAATCGAGAACGTTATCTGTATCGGTAACCGGAGCCGCCTTGGGACCGTGATTTGAAAAATCACGTCACAACATATATGTGTATTGTATTTTTGAAAAAAAAAAAAAAATTTTATAATCACACCTATGCACGCGTATAATTTCTCATGTGGGAATCCACAAGGAAGGTCGGAATCTGAAGTTAAACGTAGCCCGATCGAGGGTTGCGACTCTCCGAGAGCCATCGACGGCCATGATCATCCGAGTATTACAGGCCGCGAGCAGTTAATGGCCCTAATGATGCAAAATCTCCATGAACATAAATATGAGCTATGGGATATCTCAGATCTTATGGCATGTCCAGGAGCTGCCGTGTCTCGGTTGGGTATTTATAGGAAAAAAAAAAAGGGGTATAATCGGTGTGAAGTAAGTAGGATACATGCTTGGCACCTTGGCAATAATTTTTACATGGGTAAAATCGGTACCATTATTATTATTATTATTATTTTTAAAATTGATAAAATTCTCTCCGTACCTACCCGTAAGAGATTCTTTGACAGGGGGTAGCCACTTTATGTCATTTTTTTCAAAAGAGCCTTTACCGGGACAATGCTCGAATTTTGACGAGTGTCAATTAACCGGCTGAGAGCAGAGCGCGAGAGGGGGTGGTAAGTGGGAGAGGGAAACTAGGAACTACTTTCCAAGTACCTCGTGACACCATTCGAGACTCGTGCGTATTACACGGTGTGTGAGATACGATATCGTTCTGCCGGAGAATTCAAATAGGACACGTGCTACTTTTCCATGTTTATCGGGAGAAAGTCATTAGCAAGATAATTAGATTTTACGGGATGTCCGGTGCGGGAGTCCACGTGCCGTTGTTACGTTCGTACTAATTATACTGGGTTTTAATAACGAGAATGATACGAAAGTATGGCGCGGCCCAAGGGGTGTCCAGAATGTAGAGAGGGTCAAACGAGGGAAAGGTACTAATGAAGGTTAAGAGGTTGAAAAAGTTAAGGGTGGTCGCAGGGGTCGCCGCTGGATGAACTAAGGGAAGTTCCTGAGAGACACGACAACGTCAGGAAGAACTCTTGCGTGTTCCGAAAACTCGAGGGCCAGGTACCAGACCGCGTACACGTGCGACCACGCTCGTCACGCGTACCCACCCCTTGA
>NW_014334032.1:325538-336854 GCF_000341935.2 Cephus cinctus | reverse complement strand
CACCACTTCCAAGACAATCTCGATGTCTCCGACAACGCTAGCGTGTCGTGGTGGACATCACCGGCCAAGAACTCGAAGGGGTAGCGTGTCCGGTATCTCGTCCTGGGATCGCGGGAGACATTTCGTCCCCCAGGAGTCAGTCGGTCCCACAAATGACCATCGCCACCCCCACGCAGTCTTACCGATACACACGAGAAAATATGCTGAGATTGGTGGACACGTATATGCTATACGTTTACACATTGAAATGACCTGGTCGCGTAAGGGCCCCTTCTGATAGCCTCAACTTCATATCTTCGCCGGAGTGGCCACGCCAGCTTAGATGGAAAGATAAACGGATTTATTGGACTGCCAAGGCGAAAAGGCTAGCCGAACGGCCTTTGCTGGTGTTTGAGGATATTTTTTAATGGAGAACAAGGAGGTTATTGGATTTTAGGGATGTTGCCGTTTGAATGAGGACTTTCTCAGGGTCGTTAATTCACATATGGTGAATGATATTTGGGTCTGAATAGAAGCGGTTGGGTCTGTAATGTAATTGTCTAAGGGGCCAGCCGGTGCTGGAGTATTGCAAAATGGCGTCCTGAAGCGTTAAGAACTGTGGGGACGAGTTGAGAGGGAAAGAGGAGGGTCCGACTGGAGGACTCTGGCCTGTTGTTATGTCTAAAGGGACCCCCCGACGTTCTCCGGTTCGATTATGCTCCCAATACCTAAACAACAGTGTCAAACAGTCAGTTTGAAATTTCAGAGTATGCCTGACCAGTGCTGCTTAATATTTATATATTTTGTTCCTTCGAACGAATAGAATGATCATTTAACGTTTATTTGGTTATATCGTTTTCATTGGCGAAGTCAAAGTCCAGTGTTTTCATTTATTTTCTATCTCGACGGTCAGCGTCTGCTTTGTGCTATTGTGGGGAATTCGGATAGGTTTCTTTTTTTTAAAACAAATTCAGAAATGTAACTGGGGAATTGTATATCTAAGAACAAATATGTGATATGCATTTATAACTTTTCAATAATTGAATGTATTCTGGGAACGCGCTCAGTGCCATCTGCTTGTTGTGCTTTAAAACACAGTTTTCGAACCTGAAGGATAACTCGTGTTACTTATGCTGTGGAATGTCAGATGCGTCTTCATAATAATATTTAATTACAGCCTGCCCCGAAACAGCGTTACAATCAATTATGTTTGTCGAATTCAGATGTTTTATCAGTTATATGTTTTTTTTATTATTTATTTCGTAGATCGATTATTTACCAACAGATTCTGACTTACTGTTGGTACCAGGAATCGTATGTTTCAAACTTTGGCCGCAGCTCTGACCCAGAGTGCGCTAGTGTACTGCTCCAATCATATGGATACCGGTATTTAAAAATATTCAATGTATATAATCATTTTATTTCCACAGATATACAGTACATTTAAATATATATTGATTGCCAGTAGATTCAATGTAAAGTTAATAATGTACTTTTATCTAGTCTTTTACCGACCAATCCGAGAAACACCAGACAGTTCCTGCCACCTGGTGTCTATTTTCCGTACTCGCAATGAAGCCATCGTCATCAGTACTGCCAACGGAAAACGCACTCGTCGAGTCAACTGTAGTCGCGCCGTAAACACTGTCAGTGTATCGCGTCGGCACTCGCTCATTTTCGCTACCAAAAATCGCAATAAATAGGACGCTCGCGTTTGTTAGCTCCCCTAGTGAAGACAAGAGTCAAATTCTGGCCCCCTAAAGGAACGCGAAACACGATAAATCCATTCAAAAATCGAAGGCGCGTAGTCGCGGAGTGCGCGGGTTGGCAGCGTTGTGAGCGAGTGCAGTAGGGCTGCCATTTTCCGTGTGGTAGAGCTTCGCAACGTATCCTAAAGCCTCCAAAGTGAGGAGTCCTGAAACTGTGAAGCTGCGTGAAATTCAGCAGGTCCTTCAGGACCCTCTCCCGTGCGAGAGGATCAATGAGACGAGGGACGTCCTTGTGAAGACATCATAAAGCTGCTGAAGTGCACATCGAAACTGGACTCCCGATCAAGGTTAGATCATCTCCAATTGGATATATTTTTTTTCTACACCATTGACGCAGCACCACGCTCTATGGTGTAGCTCTTTATGTGAATATATGTGAGAAAAGTGACAGCTTCTTCTTCTGCAGATCTTACTCTCGTTATGGGATACATTATTTGTGTAGTGTTGAATCCAAAAATATTATTCTTCGTCCAATCAGCTGATCCCTCTGATAATTTTATCAATCTCTTAGCTGAATCTTCGAATTGATCGTCTGCCTGTCGTGTAACTGAATTGTCCCAATCCTGTAATACCTACGGGTGGAAGATTCTTTGTGGATTCGTCTTGAATTACATTCTTGAAAAAAAAAATGACGTTACGGTGTCTGTTCCAATGACACGTCTCTTCCGGGAAGAGGTTACTCCAAACCTTCCTGAAATACTTTCCTTAAGGATGCAACGTTTCACAACAGGAACCCTGATAAAGTCGTTCACGTGTGCATCCACCTTTAATGCCTCAGGCGCATCGTATTTCTCGCTATCAGCTGGGCTCCGTTATTATTCATTTTTGTTTTATGCTCCGATGACTGCGTTGCATTTATTTGACGATCGTCTGGAAGTTTTACCATCTTCGTGAACCGGATTGTCGTGACTTTCGTCATCGAGTGATAAATTGCAAAACAAGCGCGTGGATGAATCGCGTCTAAATATTTTTGCACGGGCAGTTCGCGCTTTTGGCTGAATGGGATCTGGTTACAAATTTTACACGTATTACTCAACGTGGCGTACGTATACAATATACATATAGATAATATTATTTTTAATAAAGACTACAGTATATATATAGTTATCCAACACAGAAATTCTCTTTACAGGTTTCACAAAGATAAACAGAAAAGGCAAAATGGCTCGATGAAAAATATTATTCTGCATTATACATCCAGGTTATTTTTCTCAAAGAAAAACGTCATTGAATTTTCCAGTACAGCAAACGTGACTCGTTCCCGATCATCGCGTAGCTAAGCCAGACACTACTTGATCCAATAAACACGCTTCCACCTCAATACTATTTACTGTCTGCGTCATGCATATTCTTTATCCGCATGTAAATTTGAAACGTCAATAGGAAAAGAAATAGAGAAAGAAAAGAACAATGGCGATTATTTTTATTTAACAAAAGCCGAATTGAGGCGCCACAGGAATTTCCATACGGTAAAACCCGACGGGAGCAGCGAGTGAGAAAGCGTAGAAGCGTCAGGTCCTGCAGAAAAGAAGGAAAATGAAAAATTGTTGAGTCCTGTAAAAAGGAAGGGATGAGCTCAGTGTCGTTAAGGGAAAAGGGATCGAGGTCGTTGAGGTTACAGAAGTTAACGATGGCAGTAGAGAATGTAGGTATGGCATCTAGTAAGCGCTCGGAGAATATATAGGGATTTTAAGTAAGGATAGGTAACAGACAGTATAAAGGGTAGGTAGGAAGTTTCCATGAAACTGCGGTTTAACATTCCCCCGTATCTGTCATAGTGTAAAGCGTAGTAAATATCCTCAATAATTCCCTATTGGTCGTCGTACAAGTCTGGTGTAAAATCGCATTATACATTCAGTACTATAAACCGTGCTGATTTCACACCCCATGAAAACCTTTTAAGGTTAGGTCAGGTTAGCGAGGCTATCAACCTACGCACATAGAAACACGATTATTCCTGTCGATAATTCACCGAAGCTCCCAGTTATTGCAGATAGCTGTAAAACGCGGATTAAATTATTCGAAAAATTTTTTGGCTTTGACACAATAACAATTTTTTTTTACCCATTTATACTCCGAGGTCAAAATTTATTTTTGAAAAAAATTTTTTTTGCATAGTTGCCAACAATCTTCCCGTAGTCCGTAACGATCCTGCGTGTTATAGCCTATAGGTCAATGCCTCGACGCTTATGTCAATGCTGTGATAAAAATTGTTGACCATTGACAATGACTGCTACGAAAGACGAATTCCATTCTACTTAAGTCTGTCTGGGTTTCGATAATGGATAAATGTTTTTTTTTTTCCCCTAATTTATTCCTTCCTAATCGTGCATAACGTTCGAGATACTACCCGGCTCTGCAACCGTTACCTTATCTCTCTTTGCCTTCACTGTTTTAGTTCTTCCATTTTGTTATTTTTCTATTCCCATACAAAGTCGATAACAGCACTGCCATCTGGCATTTGCACGATGCACGACCCATTGAAGTTGAGTATACATAGGTAGGTATACTATTTCTGTATTTAATATAATTATCGATTATTTTGTTTGTATTGATTCGTTCGACACCGCTTCTGGACGATCTATATTAATTATATATCTTTCATTCATAGTCCAATCACTGGATAAGAAGGTCCCGTGCGAATCGGAACGAATATCGCTGGAAAATTCTTGTCCGCTGGTAACCCAATTGCCTTGACCAACATACATACCATACGTGCCTTACGCAAGAGCTTGCCGACTTGCCTTCTGTGTTACAGCGAATGCAAAAGTAATGGCCGACGCAACGAGATGCAACCGGGTAGGCAACGCACGTGCTAAATATAGACGCTGGACGATGTCGCAAACTTTACGGTATCAATCGAAGGTTATCGATTGTTAGTAGGATCGCAAGTGTATGGAAAGACGGGTTGGCAGGGGGAGATATTTTGTAAGATTGTGAAAGGACCTTTAAAGTCGTACACCCGATGCCTGTACGTGCGTTAGGATTTAGAATGTTTCAATGAATATCGTGCGTTTCTGTTTACATCGATTACGCCTACTGTTTGAATTTAAACAAATTTACCTAATATCGCCTCATCATTGACTGATAACGATTGTTATTATGCACGAATGACACCCAGACCATTTATTATCCAGTGTATTGAAATTAGCTGGTGTCATTTATCCGCGAAATACGTAAACAAGCGAGACTGACAAACAGATAAAATATTCAGGACTGTAGCTTGCCATGATCGACCACCAGCTTGGATGGCAACGATCGATTATGCCGGACCGATTGGTTAGATGGAAATCATTTTTCGGCTCATGGAAAATTAGTCCCTAAGATCATTTGACGCGATAGCGTTAATAGATATATCATAATAGCACAGTTTTCTTTCTACACTATTCGTAGTCCGTGCCTGACGGTTGCTCGTAGCGCTTTGAAAATTCTAGAGTACCGCTCAGTGCGCATGCGCGCGCCGAACGGAATAAAATGGCAGCACGGCGCTGTCGTCGGCAGTTCTCGCCCCCCATGAGCCACCATAAACAAGCATCCGCCATCACTCTAATCGACTCTACGTTCTGAGTGGGCACGGACGTTACATACTTTACCACTTGATTCTCGCCGGCACTTGCTCGAAAGTATCGCTGTATTTTGTAACATATGTGCAACTGTATCTACGAGTTTAAACTATGCGCGCTGCTAACCAATGCCGTAATACTTGTATGCATCTACGTATGTATATTCAATGGCAATGGATACCCTTTACCCATGTACATCACAGAGCCAAGGAACACTCCTCGAAGATACTTCACGGTTCATTTACCTTGGGCAACGAGTGAACGCTCTACAATCTATGTCTACGTGTGTATATATATGTATATAACCAAACTTCTGGATCAGGTTAGGTTCTAGAAGTTTTCGAAACTCTACCTCACGTAGGCCATCTTGTGGGATCGAGTTTTACCCGTGTGTTTTGAATCGTGATAACAAAATAGTTAGATGACTTTTTTTTTTATAGGTATAAGCCGGTTTTCATTACGGTTCGAGGATCGACAAATTACAGTCTTATTACGTGTCCGCTGGCACGCTAATGTCCTTGCCAACTAAATCGCGCTCGTGCGAACGATCGTCGCGTCAAATTGCTCAAGGAAATGAGTGCTTTGGATATTTGTTTCTAAAGTGCTACGCGGCGCGGCCTTTGCATTGTCAACGATATTTTACGTTTCTCAGTCCGGAGAATAAAAGTTTCTTCACGTATTTCAGGTACCTCCTTCTTGCTCGTCTCTCAATGACCAAGCAGCGTGTCGTTACTTTGGTATTTCATACAGCTTTACGGCGGCTTCGAGCGTCAAGTCTGATGACGAAATCTGTCTTCGGGCATTGGCACGTGCGTCCGTCATAAAAGTTACATGGATACCAGGCCTTATTAGATAGGCTGGAGGGTCTCGTGATTTAAAAATAATTGCAAAGACCTTTGTCCTAACTGTCTTAATGTACGAGACCCTGGATCCTCGATCGGCTCCATTAATGGCTAACCGTCGTTAGCCGCGCGTACAGTCGTTCCGGTGAATGTAAGACTTATTTTCATTGCCGCGAGGCCTTCACGCCAAATCCCTAACGTTATCCCGTTTTACCGATAGCCCTCGTGGAATATTACCAATTGGCAAACTAGCGTGCGCCTACGTTAACCTTCGACGAGGTTCTCGAACCCTTCGAGAAACGTCTCCGTCATGGGTGCTTGCGACTTTTTGTTTGCTTTAACGTGACCTCTTTCTTTTTCGCTATTGCCAATGCTATCTTTTGCGGTTTTATATATAGCACTTTTAGCCGGATAATGTTTTTATGGATGTTTCGGAAAAAATTTGAGCACGTTTTACAGTCGGGTTCCATGGGAACGCGTGGGTTTTGAGGATTTTTTATATTCGATATTATTACGTGGTACCAATGTGGGTACTTGGGTAGATACTTACCTGGGTCAATGTTTTGTAAATTTTTTAAGTACTGTCTGATGTCTCTGTGTACTCCAGCTTCTTGGGATTTCGAATCGATGTGTGTCGCTCTTACTCGGGTTTCTTTGCTCTTGGCTGCTCCGAGCTGAGAGCAGTTTTCGCTATTTTTATGGGATTTTGTCTGACAGTTGAAACTCGATCGTAAAGCACTAATGGCGCTAGGTACTTTTCTCATGTCTTTGTTGGTGCCATTGCTTCTAACTGTCGATGAGAAGCGGCACAATTTTTCCTCGTGCAGTTGCTATCGGAGTTCACGAGCTTTAGATTTGTCGATAAGTTTAGGAGCAATTTTGTAAATCCCTATAGACCGTATTTTGGGACTTCGTTCATTTAGAATGCGATATATGCATTGTTAGTAAAGGATATTGATACTCTGTGTACTTGAGTAATTATGATGATTTGGAAAACTAGTTCTTGGAATAATATTACGATACAAGGACACGTAGAACCTGTGGAAGTACTGTAGGGAAAATATATTTAAAGCATTTTCATAAATACGAAAGTTGATTTTAAAAAAATGTGAAAATTAAAAATCGTTTTTTTTTTAAGATCCACAGAATCCAACTACCTTGGGTAATTGGATAAAATACAATTTTTCATTGCTCTGTCAGCTTCGAGACACGACCGGAAAAATGAACGGGAAGCAGATAGACGTAATCCTTATCCCTTTTTGAAGTTGGTACAAAAAAGAGTTAAGAAGAAGGGAAAGAGATCGCCTTTTGAAGGTACGGACAGAGACATACAATTCGCATCAGGTCAGAGCTTATTCAAGCAGGCAAAAGAATACGGATAAAAAGAGCACCGTCTAATCTGTATTATGTCTGTCTGTAGATGTAGTACACAAAAAAGTGAGACGGAGGAACATAGCAATAGAGATGCCATAGATAGGATGAAGCCAACAGGCGGCGGCGTAGTCAATCCTGATTGGAGCACCACGAAATCGCTACTGAATTCAGTTGAGCGAGTTCAGTCTTGTCTTGGACACCGAGCGAGCATTACTTATGTAGAACTTCACTTCTACGCAGACTCGAACACGTGTTTTCCTTCCCTCTCTCTCGCGCGCGCTCCGCCGTCCCTTCTCACTGTCTCTCTCTTCGGTTTAGTCTAGTCTGGTATACCTGGAAATCCCACCCTGTCACTTCGGGCCAGTCCTCTATCGCTTCTTCGAGCCCACTCTCACTGTTCGTACTGTTTGCGCTGTTTACAGTGAGCGACGAGCGCCGGTCGAAAATGTTCAGTGTTCATTGGCAAACTGAATTAAATAAATGCGCTCGGGTCTGTTCTGTTATTTAATTCTGTGATTTTACCCGGGTGATCGCGGACGGACTTCGGACATTTTTATTATGCTGTCGACGGTGGTGTGCGTGGATCGGGATTCTAGTAACAGTGCTTTTCACCCTTATGGCGGTAAATATAAAAATTTTTTTAAGTGTCGCACGGTGAATTAAGTGAATTTTGTATTTTTGCCAGTTATTCTTGGTTCTTCTTTTTAATAATAACTTTCGACAACCCGTGCTAAACTAGTGTGTGAAAAGTGCTTTCCTTTTGGGTCTATTTCCAATCGTTGGCCGGGAATTCGGTAAGTTTAACGTTTCATTTCGATACCTTCATTGGTTTATTGATTTGGGCGATATTAACTTGATCGATTCGTCGCCTTGTCGAGCTTTCGAATTCGTGTCGCAACTTGCGAATACTGTCGCTGTACTCTTTTCCTGTTACGTTCGTGTTTTGTCGTGACGAAATACACGCTGCACTTTCGTTTCGCTTGTTGTGTGTTTCTTAAGACTTCTGCTTGGCATTGTATACCGTCGCGCGACAATAGCGGCGTATTCAGCGAATTTCACGTATGACGATTCGATCGCCGCTCTTTCTTTTTATTATTTTCTTTTATATTAATAATGCAAAGTTACCACTGAGTGTCACCCTGTGCTATTGTTTTATTCACGCTCCGCGTTACGTTTGCATCCTGGCGACTTTGCGCAACGGCTTCGGTCTTACCGTACGAGTGTTTGCGATTCCTCTCCCGTCGTCTCTCTACATTACCTTTTGTTGTGCATCAGCCTTCATAATGGGCGCGATAATACCACCGCTTTCCTGTCGTCGGACAGACGTGACTGTATAATCATTTACGGTGCTATTAACATCACTCTTTTATGGAATAGATTGAATACCGCGTGTACGTTTTAATTAACCTAAGTCGTCGCAATTAGAGATTCGCCTTTACCTCCATTGCACAAACATCGAGGAACGCCGAAACGTCGATGCAGAATTCGATTAAGAATTAATTACTCTGAAATTTGCTATGACCAAAACTGAAATGGACACTGAAAAAAAATTTGTTTTCCTAAAAACGTCAATGACAATACCGACCACTACAGTGCGTGTATGTAAGATACTTATTTGATTCGTACGAAAAAAAAAATTTTCTTATCTGAAGATAGACGATAAAATCATAAAGTCAATTTATTGATATAAAAAGAAACAACACTGATAAAAGGTAATGTTTATGTATAATACGCTGCTTTATTACACGTAATTACGTATATACGAAGGCTCGATGTCATAAAAATCGATAAAAATCGTATTAGTCCAGGGAATAGGATTTTATACGGATATGCTGGAGTTTCATATTAAATGCATATCCATCCTGGAGATACCAGTCAGATATGATAGCTGTCATGTAAAATCGAATCAGTAAGAATCTATTTGGCAACTCTGCGGTTTAAGGGCGCAAAAGAATACGAGTTTTCCGAATCTCGTTGGCAAATTTCCCACCCAAATAACGTCTCTGTATATAGACTGTCAATGATGAATAATGGATACTCGCCTTCATCGTATCTCGAACTTTTACTCCCGTCGCTTCTCTCTGCGCAGCGTCTACTGTATTGTTTATCATGCATCCAGCGTCCTGACCTGCACACAAAATCTGTAAGGGAGCCAGAACACTGGCACAGATTGTTTCACCGTGAACCATTACCCTGACCCCTTTACATCGTCACGACATACATATACTCTCTTCGTACTAACTCCACTTAGGTACCTCCTAATGTTTACACAATTCAACGTTTCCTTTTTCAGTTTACATTAGGCGACTCTAATCCCTCCCTCGCCCCCTCTCGCAACCATAGAACCTTCTCGTAACGTTCTCTTCTGCAACTTAACCTCGACTAGCCATCGCAATGACACTTTTCATATTTCGCCATGAAAGCTAAATACCCTATTACGGTATCACCGTGTATACCATCCGATCGGTTTCCATTTAAGCGTCACACAGTCTGGAACAACAGTGCGGAATAATTATGATGATTTTTCATTCGTTGCTCATACGGTCCAAGCGACGATTTTTCCGTATATAACCTGTGTCTCGTAATATCGGTTGTGTATTTATGCAATACCTTTACTGCTTATATCGTCGCGTATCGAGCAATATTTTTTTTTTTTTCGTCTCTCTTCGCCATACGTTTTCGGATCGGAACCACTGCTTTTCCACTGTTACGTTCGGGTCGCTACGTAAACGAGCCTGCTAACGGCTACATGGGAGTCTTGTTTTGTCGGGCGCACGATCCGGCTTGATTATGTGCCTCTAGAGTTAGCTAGGTGGTCATAAGAATGACCGGCGATAAGGATTAGGTAATCGGATGGTAACCGAAAAAAGTAAGCGACGCTTTCGTAATCGTAACTTTGAAGTCTTAAAACGTGCGCCGTGGCTCGGGAATTTGTATCATTGGTTTAAAAGCGATTTGAATTTTTGTCGCGTTATGTAACGAGTACGCGGGTATGACGGGTGGTCTGTCAAAAAGGTATTGATGTCGGTATACAGTGTGGCCTACTATTACGATTACTACGAGCGGTGGCGCCCACCCTTGGAAGAGAGGTTGGAAGGTACGCGAAGGAAAATTGTATAACCTATTGTCGTATAATTGTACGACTTACGCAGAATAATTAAAGCCGAGCCTGACTCGATCGAATCTTTTGCTCTTGCTCGTGCAAGGTCACGTTATGGGCTTCGGGGGATTCCTTTGGTTTTATCACGGACTCATTAACCCAGTGGGAAATTCAAATGGCGATATAACGTTGCGCGGGATTATCGTTTGCGCTTATTTGCCAACGAGGTGGAATGACTTTCAAATGATTCTTATACCGCAACTGTTGACAACCGTCATTGTTTTCTTGAAAGGCGCAGTCGGCCATATTGGATTTGGAATCGGAACGTCTATTTTCTTTTTTAACCCTGTAACAAAATTCCATTCGTATCAAAGCTCTGCTACAGCCTCGTTGCATTATGCTCTGTGGATAGTACGATCTCGATCGTCAGGGCCGTATATAGGGTGGGTGCTGTTTAGAAATTTTTTTTTTTCGTTTTCTATAAAAATTCACTCAGTCGAAATCTCTTTGCTATTACGTCTCTTACTCTGTTTCCTTGTTTTTTTTTCCCCACCGTCTTTTCTTCGCTCCCGCCACACTTTAATTGCGATTACCCAATAGTTTTTCGTCTGCCGACCAAGTCGCGATCGCTTGGCCGGTGCAACGGCCGACGTGAAACTATACCTTTTTTTTTTTTTTTTTTTTTTTTT
>NW_014334032.1:325101-325460 GCF_000341935.2 Cephus cinctus | reverse complement strand
TTTTTTTTTTTTTTTTTTTTTTTTAATTATCCAACCATTATCACGCGGTCGTCCAGTTCGGGCGTATCGACGAAATTTTGAACGCTCCCATCGTTTGTCGTTCTTGGAAAGGCTTCGGGCATTCCTATAAGGCGCCGATGAAAAACAGGCATGGCCCTCGCTTACCGCGCCGTTGCGAAACGTCTGACGATTGACAGCATTGCGTGTGGGTTCCGTCGGTGGTTCCGCGCATGCGCATACCACGTACAATAGAGTCTTCGACCCAATTTCCGGCGGCATTGTCGACTTCGCGAAAGAGAGGAAGAAAAATAATTTGTTCCTTCTGACTCTTCCGGGGGAGGAGGTACCCCCCCCCCCCC
>NW_014334032.1:308482-324998 GCF_000341935.2 Cephus cinctus | reverse complement strand
GGGTTTTTTTTTTTTTTTTTTTTTTTTTTTTTTGTGAACACTCCTAAGGATAAATTGCGAAAGCTTCACTCCGGCTTACATCGTAGGACCGTCCTACCGAGTAATTCAGTTATCGAGCTTGTCTAACCCCCCTCTCGTCCCTCTATTCTTTTTTGTCCATCCATTAAAAGCCGTCCGACGTTTCGAAAATGCCGTTAAGTCGATCGATGGGAACCCGCCTTAAAAGACGCGCTACTACCGTATCTGGTGCAGCGATATGAATTCTTCATGGGAAAATGCTCGAGTCTTCTCCCTTCGTTGCCCGAAAGGACATGGAACCGAAGTAAATGTCTCGAGATGACCGGAAGCTGTAGTGCAGCGAATGCAAAGTACAGTAAAATTTGTATGAGAGTTTCCACCATCTGTCAAAGGTACTGTGCATCATATGGTATATATATATATATACAGTAAGAGAAAACCTGCTAGAGTCTTTTAACCTCTTTTCGAAACTACCGCGTAAAACGTACGCGTGTTCGTCGGAGCGTAAGCAGTTTGAAAATCTGGTGGTTAAGGAGCCTCCCTGAAAATCCCCCGGAAACCGGGTTAAAGTTCGCGAAATGGACGGGGATCCACTCTGCCGCACACGTACGTACCTATATACCATTATTAGAGGTAACGTTGCCTTATATGCCCATGTACTACCTACCTATGTACTGTACCGTGTAAAAAGACGGCTGCTAGAAAAATTCTATTTCAGGCATGTTTAAGCCCCCGGAACTGACGTGCAGACCTTCTTCGAGAGTATATACCTAATATATATATATATATACAGGATAGCTAAGTGCATTGGCGTAGGATTGGGTGGTAATAAAATATTTTTAATTTTTCACCGACGCTAACAGCGAGAATTGTAAATGGCGGGTACAATGGGCCTGGTAAGGGTATACGATGTATATGACAGGGACGGGGTGAGGGGGGAGGGGGGTCAGAATCAAGAGGACTCAAGAGCGTCGCGACGACGTTGCACTTGCCCCCCGGAGACAACGCCCAGTTGTACCCGGCGAAGCCCGTGGTGCCCGAAGGAACGGGGGTCGGCCATTATGAAAATTTTTCACTCGGTCCTTTTACCCACGTCGACGGCTACGTTTTACCTGTTCGTGCCATTTTTCACGTCCGAGTCCATTACGCTGTAATAGAGTCTGATAAATCACGACGCTCCTCTGGGCCGTCGAGAGAGACTCCAGGGAGAGAAAGAGAGAGGGCGCGAGTAGGGACACCACGGGTAAAGCCGAGACGACGACGTCGGCCGTCGTTTATTGCGCTGCAATTTGCACTTGTTTTTTTTTTTGACTTTTAGGTAAATGCATCATAGGCCGCGTAACATTATTAACGACTGCGTCTCGCTATCTTGGGAGAGGGGAGAGGGGGGGTTACTAAGAGGAAAGGTCTCTTTGACGTAAATGCAACCTTCCGCACACGAGAGACATCAAGAACCTGTAGCTTACGGTATGGTTGACGTAAGTGCGGGCGCATGGTATACAGGGTGTCCCAGAATAAAAAGATATGGAGTTCACCGTAAAGTTAAAGATGAAAAATGTGAAAGAAAAAGTCCTGTGTATAAAGTGCATAATATTTCCTTTTTACCAAACTTTTCGCTCAGAGGTTACGAACAATCGAAGCTGGCCAATCAGCGCTTTACCCGCTGAGCATCCCTTTGTCAACCGTTTATCGCGTTCTTGGATGCTGAGTTGATACAGCGCTGATTGGCTTCAATTGTCTTTTAACATTAGGAGGAAATTTTGGTTAAAAAAAAAAACCATGAATCGGAACTTTTTATTTCAGATTTTTCATATTTCACTTTACGGTGCACCCCATGTCTTTTTATTTTTGGGACACCCTATACATTGTTAAGGCACGAGGTATAGGGTACCGGAGGTAGGGAAAGGATGAAGTACGGAGGACCGAGGTATAAGGATTCGCAAGGTGAAAGCACGTATAGGTATAGCCTAGGTATTAACGTGCCTTTAAAGAGGGGTAGGCAGGCAGTGCACTCGTGCAGTTGACGTAGAGATACTGCACTTGTTCGGTGCATAAGAAGGGGGGTGCGAGGAGTTCGCAACCCCTAAGTAGATAACCGACATGTAAAAGGGATGCGCCTGCATAAGGACGAAGGGTTGGCAATTGATTTGAGTGAAGCGGGAAAAGTCTTATTTTTAAACCAGCGACCGGTCTTAACCCACGTACGTTCGTTGGCTGCGCTTTAATGCACTTCCGGTCTTTGCTGTGCGCATGCGCGCTACTTGGGGATCCTGTGATAACACAGGGAGCTTGCGTTCAATGTGTATTCCGAGTGGCCGTGTTAATTGCTTGTGGAATTCTCGGGGGGTTATATGTGTATATGAGGTCTGGGGAATTTTCATACAGTACGTGAGAAAAATATTGTCAATCCCAAGCAGGTCAGGTCATGGACCCTTTTATTATCTCACGAGAGCCCAGGTTCGTCCCAATGCACTTTGCATTACTCGTTAGGGCCAGTATGCAAATCTAGTTGCTGCCTGTGATTATGTTATCGCGGTAACGACCACGTGGCGACCTTTACGGGATATCCGTATTTCCGGTCGGCGAGACGCGACCGTTCCGTCACCCGTCGATCGTCCGTTAACGACGCCCGGCGTCTCCTTCGTACATACGTGATCGCGATAACGATCCGTTGAAAATTCGCCCGAAATCGCGAAATCGCAATAGGCGACCCTGCAGGCGATACGGATAGTTGGAATCGAGAGCTCGGATAATTACAGCTGCAAAACGACGACCGGCGTTGCACGAGCGTCGCGACGCGTCCCTGAAGCCAGCTGTTCGTATCCTCCGAACAATTGACAACAGTCATCTTATCAGCCTGGGACACGTGTCACGGCTCGGGTCATCCGCGCAAGTAAATATTTAATGGCGATTCTTGATATTGGTGTCCGAGAAAAATTTTTTTTTTTTTTCGAAAAAAAAGAATTATACGCTCGGTCGCGCCCGGAGAAAAAAAGTTTCTCGAAAATCAATATCGCGGACCAGTCGAGATAAATCGATAACTCCCGCGGCTTTTTTCCGGGCGAGGCTGGAGAAAAGATAAAAATAAAAGGACAATGGCAGAGAACAAAGGGAACCGTTCGGATGATCGATTTTCATCGTCTTACTTGATCTCGAAGTAAATTCTCTCTATACCTTCGAGAATTTCTTCTGGTCCATTTCCAGCATCCCGGATCGTGGTTACCGACGGAGGCTGATCGTGAAAAATTGTCTATCGCAACCCGGTATGCCGATTGATCGTCTACGATTGCCGTACGTATCGTGCGCCACTCGTAATTCGTATTCAAGGTCCAGCGAGGGATATTTCCAAGGCCCCGTTACACTATTTGTCAGGCCATCCGACAGCGGGCCGTGTGACTCGTGCCCAAGGATAGGCAGTGAAAGCCCAGAGCCAGGACTTGCTTAGCAATGAGCGACTCGGCAGCGAACGAGCCGACCCGAGACCCGTCTAGTGTAAGGGGGGCGCCCACCCGTACCCGCCGATACATTATACAATGTGTCTTGGTTTCACTTTGACGTAACCGAGGAGCTCTTAACGTTTCAATTCTATCGTGAGACCCTGTGGGCTGCACTTAAGGGGAACTAGGAAGGAGGTATATTGCCCTGTGTGTAATAGGGACACTGCTAATGATTCTACTTAGGTCACCTAACCTGCTATATACACTATATATGTACACTATGTATATCTGGTACCAGTACGTGGTGCCGTTCAATGTAGATTATACATATATATAGTACGTATTTGCTAAAACATTGATTAATCAAACAGCCTGCATAAATGAAATTCACTGATGCCAATTTCCGGTGAATCTGCATTCATATATTTTGTGTATTCAATTTGTGTATCCGAATTACATGATTTTTTTTTTTTTGGATTTTGGTTCTCGCTTTTTTTTTCCCCGACGTCCCCAACGTGACGCGTAACATTTTTTACGTTAAACTACGGGGTAATAGAGAAAACGGGTAATTTCGCGTAAATGCCCGGGGATGTATGCAAAAGCTGACGATAAAAAAAAAATTGCTTAAAAGTCACTGGGTGCACGACTGCGCTCACGTTCGTTGCGAGCTACTGCCCGCGATCTCCATTTGCTTTCGTAATTTGACTGGAAAAAAATAGGGGGCTTCGGCTTTTTAACGGAACATGTCTCGCTACCTGCCGCGCTCGTGTTTTGGCTGCCGGCGATACTTCGGTGTCCGTTTAACGAGGCTTTACGATTCGCCTGGTATCGGCTATGGGCGAAATATAAATACCCGGCGTGCAACGCGACGATTTACGATTATCGATACTGCTGTGTCTCTGTGATACCATAATAATAATAACAGTGCTGGACGTTACGTCATGCGGAAATTCGTAACGCAATACGGTTTCTTGGTTCTTTTTTACATGTGCACGTGTATTTATACGTCACGTATGAAATTTCAGAATGAGCATTTTACGCAATTTTTAGGGCACCTATACTATTTTGAGTTTACGATTTGTGTTTTTTTTTTTTTACTCAGACGAAAGAAGCGTAAATAATCGTAAAGCCGATGAAGAACGTTATTGCCCCATATTTTCCTTTAAGGCTAATCTTCATTCGGCAGCCTCCTTGTGTCGTTCGAGTGGCCACGTGGTATCCGTCTTGTTGATCTGTCTCGTAAAACGATTTTTTTTTTTTTTTTTTTAAGGAAACGGTTGCGAGTTTGGGTAGGCACGAAAAAATAGGGCGAATAGGTAAAAAATAAAACGTTTTTTTTTTTTTTTTTTTTTAAGGAAACGGTTGCGAGTTTGGGTAGGCACGAAAAAATAGGGCGAATAGGTAAAAAATGATAGACACGGTGTTTGACCTTTTTCCCGTCGTTGGTCGTCGTTTTTCGTGCACGTAAGTGCGCCTTAACGTTGATTATACCCGCTACTTAATGGAGTTCCGACGCCTGGCGTCGCCCTAAGTGGATCGAGACGTCGATCGACGGAAGTTTTCGGGAAAGTTGGTGGCTGTTTTTTTTTTTTGTTTTTTTTTTTTTTATAAGATCGATACTTTGTTACTACGTAGGCGGTGGACTCATGTGCATGGGACTTGACATACTTACTTTTAATATCGCGACCCTTGACCCCCCGACTGTTAACACGGCCGAAAAAACTTGCTGGCTAACGAATACAAAAATATTGCGTGTATTTCTAACACGAGATTTGATAACGTTTGGCGTGCGAGTCGCTCTTTGACCAACTGACCTCGATACTTTTTAATAGGGTAGTATATACCTATAGACTGAATACATATATATATATATATATATATATATATATTTCTAGTATCAGGGAGAGAAAAGCCCGTTTAGTATAATCTAATCTAATCTAATCCAAAGCTTCGTTATCGTTGAGCAAAATTACCGTGGGAATATTATTTCTCGTATTGCCATTGTTCAATTTTTATACTTTTGCCCACCGATCGTTTAACCACTCGTAATCTTCGATGGACCCTCATAACAACTACCAACGTATTAACATGAAACTGAAAAAAAAAATAGTAGAATTTTTCCTCACGCAAAACGTAGCGTCCCTAGTTATTACGCGTACCGGAGCTCGTCGAGTCGCCAGTCGCACGAAAGCTGACACCTATACCTATATATTAGCTATTGAGATCGCGAGGCTATGTCGCGTTTCCGCGCTTTTACGTGCGCGAGAGAAGCGGAGGGACGAAAAATTAAAATCCCTAGACGATCTCGAAATCCCCATAAACGATGTTTTTGCTCGAATATTAAACTGAATTTTATTTTCATATTCCATGCATAACGCTCGGTATACTAAAAAAAAAAAAAAAAAAAAAAATCAAAATTTTTTTTCCATTTCCCTCAACCCCCACTTTCTTTTTGCTCCACGTTTATCCAATCATCCCGTGCCCGTCAGTCCATTTCCAATTTTGCCCAGGTTTCCCCTTTGAAATAAAAAGCAGGACAAAATTTGATAATCGAGATTGACAAGAGCCGAGAACAAGCGAGATGATAAAATGGTGATAATAATTTTTTTTTTAAATTATAAAAATTTAACCTCGGCCAAAATAGACGGTTTCCAGCCGTTTGGCCAGGTTAATTATTATCAGAGTAGTGAAACCCGCGACGCCGCGAATACTTCGTGGTGCTTTCAATCCTCCCACTCTTCCCTCCCCCCTCCCGGTACACCCTCGTCGAAACCACGTCTACACATTTACACGCGTACCGGTGTAACCGGCGAAGACGGGGTTAAAACTTTTTAAAGCTCACCCAACTCCACCGTGCACCCCGTATACAGCTTTACACACTGTCGTCGCCTCCATCCGAGCACTCAGGCCATTGCCTTCTCTCTGTGGGTAAATACTTTTTTGACTGGCGTTTTTTTTTTTTTTTTTTTCAATTTTTTTCGCCCCTCGTTTTACCCCGTTCCGGTGAATTTACCATGCCAGTGGCAACGACGGCGCTTCGTGCGCCAGACCGTCGGCGAAAGGGGGTTGGGGGGCGGGGCTCAGTAGAATAAAAAAAAACGGACTGACTGTACAGCGTCAATTTTTCATACCGAATTTCCGTTTGCATTTCCTTGGTGAATCTTTTTTTTCTATTATTTTTGTACCTGTAGGAGACGCCAAGTGGCTGCGGCTGCTGGATTCTTTGAAAAACATAATCAACTGTAGCAGGTGTTGCGGTTACGCGTGTGAACGGAACTTTACTGTCATTTCATTTTGAGAATTGCGTGTATGAGTTGTATGTATATGTGTATATGTATATATATATATATATATATATTATAACGGGGTGCCCGGCTCGGCTCGTCCCCGCTATAATTAATTTTTTTTTGATCCATAGAGCCGCCAGGGAGCACTAGAGAGCTAGGAATTTCCGAAAAATTAGGAGTTCTGATCGGGATTCGAACCCGATACCTTCGGACTGCCAAGTCGAGCACTTACCACTGTGCTACTGAACCCACTGTCCGACCTGATAAGTCCTATTTATTTATTTTTCGGTCATTCCTAGGTGGTATCCCCTCCAACTCTGTAACGCCACGTTACAATATATATATTATTTGTGTACATATGGCTGCACACGTTTGTGATATGACGTCATAGTATTACGGAATCTCTTATTACTACTGGTAGTGTATATGGATATGCAGGAGATATGGAGGAGAAGTGAGCACGAAGTGGTAGACTTCAGACCGGGTGTCTATAGTCAGACAAGAGCGCTTTTTAATTCCACTTCGCGTGTAATTTCGAAATTCATTAAAATATCGAAGTGGCGTTTTTTTTTTTTAAAGCAAATATTCTTTCGTCCCGTCCCAATGAAATTTTATTTGAACAGATCGAAAGACTGATCGAAAGGACTTTCACTGTCAGTTAGGGACCTGTAGCAGTCGTCCGAATTCAAAGGTCAACGCCGTTATAGAAATCGGTAGCTGTCGCTCCAGCATCCCTCGCGTCAATTTTCATCACCAGCGCCTTAATTTAGTCACGTCCGAGCGTACTCGTAATACGCGATCTCCGTTTTGCTTGTAATTTTAATTTTGGCGAGTTTTCAAAAAAAAAAAACAAAAAAAAATTAAATCGCTCCCTGTAACGTCTGTTTTAGAGCTTCCTCAATTCTACGCGATATCGTTAAGGATTTTACCGAATCGATATTTTTCTTTTTTTCTTTTTCGATAATCGAACGCGGTTCATTAAATTTGTCTCGTAGTAATTAACGAGACTATCCTGTAGCTCGTTAATCCTAGGGGACTGATATACCATAAATGTACAGTGTGTGCTACGTATATATATAAGCGCACACCTAAAGGCTGTTTCCAAATGCTTCGCGATAACGATATCGTACACGCCATATACTATGTTCGTAATATCTACTGCGCGATACACGTAGTTCTACCGGGTCGATAAGTATCGATAAGGTGACCAACGTAACGGTGCGTACAGTGCATACTTCAGCTGCAGCTGAAATTCAGTAATTTCTTGCCGCTCGGTTGGCATTAACTCTCGATACATTGAATTACATCGGATCTATGAATTCTGTGTGGCATTAAAATTTCTATAATTCGAACCGATCGAAACGTCCGGTAATCACTGGGACATAGCAAATCGGTGCGATTATGTCACTCCGATTAGAGACGCGAATGTAACTATTGAAACGCTAGTCATTAATTAATGGCTGACCCGCAACACCAGCGACTATTGCATGCACTGTACATGTCGGTGGGCGATTGCATAATATATCGGTGACGTGGCGCAGTGCCTGTGAAAGACGATTAATTATTTTCTATGCTAATATCAAGGCTGATGATATATATATATATATATATATATATATATATAGTGTATACTATTAAAATGATTATTTAATGCTCGTTAGAACGTTAATGCGAAATTAGCGTTGTTCCGAAAATGAAAATTATTTTTAATAATAATAAAATTTTTTGGCAATCTTTTCTATTGAATTTTCTTTTTTTTTTGGTCCATCAATCACTGCACGAAGCTGCGTTAGTTTTGACATTTGAAAAGTGCAGGACTCTGTGGAATCATTGATCACGGGGGTATTAGGCGCTTCATCGAGTCACTCGGTAACCTTGCTTTCGTGATTGTGCAATTCTACCAACACAATGACATTTACGGTTCGTTATTGACTGTACCTCGTGAAATAATCGAGAATCGCTAAACGTTCTATCTCACGCGTTCAGCGTCTATTAATCACTCGCGCGTGTCGTTTTCACGCGATAAGACACGGGATAGGAAAATCGGCTAGTGGAATATCAAATATTCCTAGGGAGTGACCATGCGGTAACGAGACGTGGTTATTCGGAGAATTTAAAAATTCTAGGGACTTTTTTCGCTCGGTAGCCGTATCCTTGGTCCGTACTTGCCTGAAAATTGGAAAATTTTATATGGCTCGTAGTGATATTTTTTTTCCAAGGTTTTTATTTTGCTTTTACAACGATATGCGTTTCTAGGGATTTTTATGCTTCTTGGATTGGCGGCCCGATAATCCCGCGCCGCACCGAACGGGATAATGCCAGTGTTACGCACGAAAGACAGGCGACTGGCATTGTTTCTCTTATCGTCAGTTAAAGCACGTTGCTTATATCCTGTGTTTGTCCTATCGTCGCTGCCACCTTAACAACTTGTCAAACGTGTCTCCGAGTTGGCGGCAAGGAAACGAAGACAGTTCAGATAAAACCGAACGTCGACGAATCGAACTCCGGCTATCCCCGTTTTACCTGTATTTTACCTGTACTCGGGAGATTTATGGTGACCCTGACGATACTTGTTATTGGAGCAGAATGCGTGATGATTAGAAAAATTTTTTTCCCTTTATCGCAGTTTTGTACTACCTTTCTTTTTTTTTCTATGGCTACGTCGTCTTTTTATCGCAGCGTATTTATTCCGTTAACGTAACGGGATGCGTTCTCGCCGGTTAGCGCCGCCACTTGTTTTCATCGAGTTTCGTCCACGGGACTTGGACTGTGATAATGAAAACTTTTCGAAGTTAAGAAAGTTAAGGAGGTGGTCGCGGGCTGAAAATGTCAGATGATCTCTGCTTGGAATTTTAAAGCGATGCTTGAATATCTTGGGTATGCCTTGCTTTAGAAATTTATGTATATATATGACTTTAATGAAGTCATATTTTTTGGGGAGTCTTCGAAAAGTTATTTAAATTTGATCGTTTTCATGCATAATTTATATGGCAGTTGCTTCTTTTGCTTTTTGGTTAAACAATATATGTATATATACGTGTTGGATATATAGATAATCAATCATATGTTTTGCTGGATGTATATTTTACTTGGCGATGTAGCGGGAAGTTGCATTCAGGGGAGATGCGTGATATTTGTATGTTTGTTATAATAAAATATATTTTTTTACGATTTTTTCTTTTTTTTTTTTTTTTACTTGACGGCTAACCGAATGATGGACAAGTTTTATTTGTTATTCCTGCAATTATTTCGACGAGCCGTTTTTTTTATAAGAATTACTAATCTTTCAAGTGACATTTTGTAGATGAATTTCATTTAATTTTTTTTGTCTGATATTTCGGTTAATCTTTGTTAATTAAACTTTTGACTTCTTCGAAGGTATTACGGAATGCTTGGGTTTTTTTTTTGATATCGCAATTTTGCCATTTCGCGATTATGACGCAATGCACTTTTAAATCGAATACTCGAAAATATATGAAAAAAAAAAAAGTTGTCGATTCGACTCTTTTTTACCCGATACGACAATTTCATACACAGTACGGGCAGAATGTATTTCTCTTGATCCGGGTCTTACATGTTCTTGGAGCGTAAAGCTGGCACGGAAAATTCAAATCTATAAGAAAGAGCAGAGAAATAGGAACGGTAATAAATGGTAATAAATTCTTGATAACGTATATAGAACAAAAGAAGAAAAACGGAAAAGTCCTTGGGAGATATTCTCAAGAGAGGAAACGTCAGGTTTTCTTTTCTTTTTCTTTTTTTCTTTCTTTCTTTTTTTTTTTGTAACTTTTCCCGACTGCTTTTTTTCCACCAGGGACTCTTTTCATCCTGTTTCTTCTTTGTGTTCTCATATTTTCTTCTGGAACTTACTCTTTTCTTCTTCTTTTATTTTTTTTATTCTCAGGGGTATATCACCATCGTGATATCATATGGCAAATGTACCTAGTCCATTGGTCATTGTCAGTATTCACATAAAAGTCTTAGTACTCTGAGTAAGTTTGAATGTTAGTTTTAATTTTGTTTTTTTGGTTTCATAACAGTCGTCTAGATTACGTTGGACGTGGTCGTTTGTTATGTTGTTTTATTTACGTTCTTTTTTTCCTGCTTTTTGTTCCAGGTAAGGAACGAGTCTTATACGCTACCATTAACGATAAGCATCCTGGCAATTACGTCCGCAGCAGCAATGAAAACGTGAATTTTCATTGGATTCCGTATACGAGGTATTTTCATTAAGAGTCTTATATCACCAGTTTATTATTTCCTCAGGTTTTTTTTTGCCCGACGTCAATCACGGAAATGACTCGTGGTGTCTTTACGCAATTCGATAATGACTTTAATTTATTTTCACTATAAAATTGAGACATCGAGCACGCTGTAAATTATTGGCATTCGCATCATAAGAAGCTCCATTTCATTATCATCCCTAAGGTATCTATCGTATCAATGAAAATACATTTTTTTGACTTTCCTCCGGACCGCGTTTTAAATAAAATACAAGGGGCTAAATTCACATAAACGCCAAGTATATTTTGCTTTCGCACCATTACCGACGGAGTAACCACCGATACGAAATAACTCGAAGCTTCGCCCCCGGATGGCGCCACCGTAACTCGAGCAGCCAATACTCACCACCAGGTTATCGACCGTCCCTACTTTTCCTACCATTATCGACCCTCCTTTCCCACAGGGTATTTTCCTGAAACGTAACTAAACCCACCTGCACTTATCGACCGTCCCCGTTTCGAACTAAATCGTTCTCGCCCCCTACATATATAGGTAGTCGATGACATCGATAGACACCACCATCCCCCTCTGTCTCAAAATGTCATTGAACCCTCAACTCCAATATATCGACGAGTGGCCGATAGCATATCGATCTTATTGATTCAAAAGGCAGAGGGGGCGACAGAGAGGGGTTCCGAAGCGAGGTTAAACAGTGTGACCAAAAGGGGTCCGACAAATCGCATATACAAATCAACTGTACGCCACACGTGTTCGCATTGGAAATTAAGTTTTTCCTTATCCCCGCGCGGCATAAATTATCAATCGGCGAAATTTTGAGGGACGAACGTAGGAGGGTGACGAGGGACTTTAAAGAATTAAAGGCATTAAATTATTAATACTCTATCTGGCATGGGGTCTGATCTAGAAGGGGTCTCTCCGTGGAATAGCCCATGGTGGTTATAGAAGGGGCAAGAGAGAGACAGAGCAGAGAGTTCATAAGGGCCACGAGAGGGTTGCCACGCGTCCCAAGCTGGGGGCATCGCCCTGGGGGACATGCCTCGTGGTACCCCTGCTAATACGGCGTATCTGTATCGTGTGTGTATCTGACGTGTTTTTCGAGCCATGTGCGTCTCAGCTGTGCGTTAAATCCTAAAATTATTATTAACGTGAAGGTTTAGATAATGCGACGAGCGATCAGCCGCCCTGTGTGGCTGGCAAGGAGCGATAACGTCGAAGAGCCCAGCCCCTTCCGAAAAAGTTGAAATTTCAATTTTCAGTCGAAAACAAAAAAAAAGTTGAAATTAATTTTTACCCAAATCCCATAAAAACGACAGTCGTCCGGTTATATGAGTTTCGCAGTCAGCCTCCTGCCCAGATGAAATTCAGACCCGGATCAACCAGTGGACCCGGTCCGTCACCTTGGTCTACGCATACCTGCCACCGTTTTCCTTACGGCGAATATTCAATTCAATCGTCGCTCCAGTTCGGTACCCGCGAAACTTCGTCAATGTAAATAGAAGGCTAGCATATATACGCCATATGGGTTCCTGATAGTCTGAACGTCACACATGGCACCCATCGGTCACGTCACTCGCACGCGGAGGACCTTTGAAAAAGTCTCCCCTATCGGAACTGCAACTGGGTTGTTGCACTTCCAGGATGCGTCGGGATCGCCTGGTAGTTTAGCCTTGATGCAAGTCTCGTTAGTTCGCCAGAGTCCCGCAGGGGCGCTGCAGGCCCGGAATTCCACGAAGGATTGAAAAATTATTTGATTCCTCCATAATGGCAGGCAACTGCAACCTGTCGAAACGCAGTTTCGATATATTCTCCACACACGACCCCTTAACGATAACACGTATCTCATGCCAAAGGACCACGTACGCCATCATGCGTAACACGTGTGTGACGAAGCTTTGCGCGGGAACTCCGTTGTTACGCAATGCTGAACTTCATCCAGTCGGCTTGCAGCAACATTGCATTTGGATTACTCTACATAGGCGGAGCCTCGCGTAATTGCATACAGTCAGATGCATATAAGCATACACGGCTACGGATCCACGCATGCATAACGGGAGACACCGGGTGTGCTATATATACGCTCTCGTAAACATCAACGTTAACGCACTCGTCAACGCGATGACACGTGGTCCGTGGGGCGGATGAGGGGTGGGAAAAAAAGGAAGTTGAGGGGAAGTGCGACGGGGAAGAAATGGTCTATGATAAAATTCACGATAAGAAGCCTTGGGGAGGTGGGAAGAAATGATCACCGGTGGTCGATGCGAAAAACGGTATAAAGGTCTGTTCATAACGTTGCGGTGGTATTCTCCGTCTATGGGCGCGTATAAGCCCAGGGTGGCAGCAGTGCTGCTTCTCTTTTTTTTTTAGAGATTATTTCTCTTGTATTCCGAACGAAGCAGGGCCGATCCAGTCGGGATGCTGCGAGTACACTACGGTTAATTTTCCGGTTTCTACGGTCTCTTGTATTCTGCTTTGCGCCGGCAGCTGGATCCTCGCTGACTGGCCGACTGGCCGTGCGGGAGCCTCTTGCCGTGGCTGTGCGAAAACGGCTGGGATCGCTCGTGGAGGCCGGTCAGAAATCCTGGCAGCAAAGACCCGAGATGCCCGGGAGAGGCGTAGCGGAGACGTGCCCCAGCCGGAGGAGACGGCTGAGGCGGAGGAGACTGGTCCTGGGTAGCGTCCGGCTGGACAGGAATCGACGATCGCTCGGAGCGTCTCCTTGGCTCCGGTCAGTGCCTGGCTACGGCCAACTTTTCTTCACCTTGCAGGCGAATGACCGTTACGTTTTTTCGCTCCAAGGCTGAATACCCTTTCGTTACCCTCTCTCAATGGCGCGTTACCTACCCGTAGGGGCGGACTGCACTCGGTCGTACCGGCACACGGTGTCTGAGAACTTGGACGGGGAATGCGTCGAAGTAATAATTTAGATACGCTCTTACGATACGGAAAAGGCGTGCCCGGGATAAAGTGAATTTTTAAATAATTTTTGGAAAAAAAAAAAAATGTTACCTCACCCGGAATCGAACCTGGAATCTTTGAGATTTTCACGAATTCTCTCACATTTCGTTACTTTATTCTGTATCTTTCTGCTATACGCGAAGGGCGACTCTTTACGTGCTGTTAAACAATCCTACTGCGAATCTATGCTGATTTTTATGTCTGTCATCCGTCGTGGGACAGTCTGCAGGCTTTTCTAAGGGAATCATTCGAGTCGATTAGCGTGAATCTTCACGTCGGATCGGCTGCTGCTTTCCGTCCCAACCGTTCGTCGACAGGCAACCCGCGATACACGTCGTAGTCGGTTGCGTCTATCCTGCGACCTGAATTCATTGTGAAACGAATGAAGAGGAAAAAAAAAAGAAAACTTGCTGGCAAGTGTCGCCGTATTAAAAGTCAAGACGATTCGCTGACAGACACTCAGACGGACGGTTGGCCTTTACGCGTGAGTGCCTGGCTGCCTGGCTGCCTGCTGGTAAAGTAAACGACACCACTTCACCTGGTACATTTACACTTCAAATCTGTCATTTGTTCCGCACGGGAGAGACTCGCGAGACACTCTATTTCAAGCCTCTATTAGACGTAGGACTTTACGACTATCCGGAGAGACAGTCAGTCTGGTCATTGGACATAGACGTATGGATACCTTAGTGCGAGTTCTCATGAGTGAAATATTATTTGTTTTTTTTTTTTAAATCAGTCATATATATATATATACATGCATTTATAGACGTCAGTGAATTTTATATTGACTCAGTATCACCTACAATACATATATTTCCCGTTTGACCCTCTCTGACTCTGCTGTAAGAAAGGCTGATTTTCATTTGGCGTGCTCGACAACGCTGCCGGAAGTTTTAGCCGATTTTTCACGATATACCTAAAGGCTCACGGACTCGTATGGATCGTTCTCGCTTTAAGGATCTTAGGACCACGTGGGAGAACCGGTTGGCCTGATTTTCGCAAAAGCATGGAATTTTAAGTGAAAAAAGTATGTCACGCCCTTTGCTGCACGTGCGTATCGATCGACGTCTCTGTGCATTTTTACGAATGCACTAGTCACGTGTTCCTTGTTCCAGCATTGACGACAGCTATTACTGCCGTTAGCTTTTGCCTATGTATATCTATACAGCCGTGTGCGCACCTACCCTAACCTTTCTCCCTAGTCTTATCCGCGTCCCCCATCCACGTTATAACAACCCTCCGCTAGCGTTACTCGCTCTCTCTCTTTCTCTCTCTCTTATTCAGCACTGTAGAAAACTAGCTCACGCGAACTCGCCTTTAGGGAACGTGCACACGCGAGAGAAACTTGACGACGCGAAACGAGCCTCTCGAATCGACGTTACGCAACTGCATCCCGCAGTGCATGAAAAATATTTGAATCCTCGTTATTAACGGTGCACCGCGAAGAGAGCATGGAGGCTGGCATGGGTTAACCTTCCGTATATTTATTGAGAACGAATCGATCGTACAAGAGCGCGACAACAGGGTACAAAGTGGGTATTGAATAGTTTGAAGGATTTTTTTTTTTCTTATCATACATCCCTACGTTCGCTAATTTGATAATTCTGGCAAAGGGAAAGAAAAGTTTTTCGACGTACAGTTGGAGAATTGCCAATGCGATTTCACGGAAGGTCCGACGCTTTTGATTTTACCGTCTATATCTACCTATATCTACCGCAAGTGCGAGGGAGACGGAATCATAGGGATTTGCGTTGGACGGACAAGGACAGACATATCGGTGACCCAAATTTTTATCTGACATTGATATATTCAATGGTTCCATAATTTTTAAATAATCTCATACGTCGCAGCCATTGAAAGTACATTTTATTCAGTAAATATTATATTTTAAACCCCAAAACGTAAAATCTTTCGTGTCCTCGAGGCGAATCGTCCCCCGGAGGGCCAAGAAATAAGTCAGAACTCGCGATTCGACGTATCATTGAAAATTCAGTGTGTACGTGGCTTTAGCCTAAGCTTCCTCCTTCGCCCCTCTTCCTCCATCCTATTACACCCTCATTGCTGTAATATCGGTAGAACGGGGTGACTGCATGGGCGAGGCAGCAGGGGCGGATGTCCCTGGCCGCCGGGGGGGTACTGCAGGGCGCCAGATAGCAACGAAGAATGGCGGACAGGCGTGCAGGCAGGAAACTAGGCCTTCGGGGATGCTAAAGACTATTGCGAAGAGAGAGAGAGAGAGAGAGAGAGAGAGAGAGAGAGAGAGAGACCAGAGTGAAATTGCTGAATATACAAAATGAAAGTATTCCAGCTGACAAGGGGTGCCATTTCTTCTTTCTCCTCCCCCTTGTCATTCTTCACTCTTCCTCTTTTCATAATCATCCATCCATCCCCTATTCGCCACGCAAGGGACGTCAATAGACAATGGATTTGTACAACCCCCCCTCGCCCCCTTATCAATCTAAATTGTAAATGGCTCCCCGGTAGCTGTGATAACCGCATTAGCTCCTCGTCTGACAATTCGCACGCGAATTGCATTGGAAAGCAATATGCAACCTCCCCCCCCCCCCCCCC
>NW_014334032.1:288451-308393 GCF_000341935.2 Cephus cinctus | reverse complement strand
CCCCTGTTCAGCTGACAGTAGTGGTACGTACGTGTGTATGCGTCGGACCAAAAAAAATTTTGAGCGCTATCGAAAGTAATAAAATGAAAAAAAATGCAACGTCACTGAATTTGACAGATGTCAAACGCACGTGGAAATTATTCGGATGTCTCGACGTTATTCGTTTGTTTGTATGGGGAACAATGGTCGAGTCGAGTGTAGGTTTACGCATTTATTCAATAGGATCATCGTAATAGTCGGAATCTCGAGTCAGGGAATGATTTTCAAGCGAGAATATAAGAACGTACCGGAAATCGAATGGTTAACCTCGGCTTCGTCTGGTCAGGTCAGGGGTGTAGCGAGGGGGGCCCGGGGGGGATTTCCAAACGTTCTCGTTCGCTCGATGAGAGGTTAGGTTGGGTTTACACGTTATAGGTCAGGTCAGGTGAAAGACAGAAAGGTGCTCGTGGAATAATACGAAGGGAGCCTCCTCGAGGGGGGCGGTCGAGGATTTGCATTTTGATAAGAAATCTCTGTTGGAAAGTTCCTCGCTAAGATGGAAAATCCTTTTGGTTCGCCCGTCTCGCCGGCGAACTGTCATGGTGGCGCAACCGTCGCTCTTGCTTTATTCGTACGCCTCGGCGCGCTATATTAGCTCGCGGATAATTTTATCCTCGACTGTACCGTATTTGCGGTAACGGGAATTTTATGAAATTCCGAGACTGCGGTTTCGCGAGAATATTCGAATCCGCGGGGCCATTCGGCATTTTTTTTTTTTTTTTTTTTCTCGATGCGGGTGGTGTTAGGCTCGGTGGTTCGCCTTTGCATTACTCACTACGTACTTATTTTGAATTTAAAAAAAAAACCTGAGGCTGCCAACGATGGGACGCAGTGGAGATGTACTAGACTATACCTATTTCCAATGAGACTAATAGGAAAGGTTAGCAAACGATAGTTTTTTGAAAAATTAAAAAAAAAACCCCGCACCTAGACGGAGTAGTGCTTTTTTTGGACTAAATTTTTAATGTAAGGCGTTCGTTCGGAGGGATGTAAATTTTGGGATAAAAAAATTTAAGGGCTCGATCTACCACGTGGCTGCTCAAACAGCTGGCTGCGTATGCCAGTGTGACTTCGTGTATTCAGCCACTGTCTAGGCACACGCGTTCCTATTCCTACCGTTCCTATGTTCCGTTCCACTACGGCGCGTGCATTATCTACGCACGCGTCACGTATGATACGCAATCAATGGTAAAACATAGCGAGCAGAGTCCGCCACCCTGTGCTGCGTATATGGGGTCTTCGCCCCACCCTATGCTCTCTGCAGGGGTCGACCCTGTACCGCAGACACTGCGGAGCACAGCAGGACCTTCCGTAGTCCCACCATTTGTATTAATGAACGAAGCTGATCCGTGTTTATTTTTTAAATATTTTCTCTCCACATTCAATTTTACCATTATTTCTTTAATCCTGAAATTTTATTTCATTTCGTTCCTCGCGCAATTAATTTTTGGTTTTTACCTACCGCTGGCCGATGTTCCCTGGAAAACTCGAAGGCAGCTTTAACTTGACCTACTTCGTAGTTCTTACACGCGTACTGCACATTGCGGTCGGCTATGGGTGCATCTGGGTGGCGGGCGGATAGTTTTACACGGAGGCCATGAAAACGCGGCTTGTGGACCCGAACGATTCGTCACTTTGAAAAATGACTCGGTGGATTTTAGGGGCTGGTTTTGAGGCGGCGGTTGGGAGAGGAGTTAGGGGTTGATTTCGATTGGGAAGGGTAGGAGAAAAAAAATTAGAAAACAATGCTCGCGACCGAGGGAGGGTTGAAGTACGCCATTTACGTAGTACAATTCACCCTTCCGCCTTCTCCTCCCTTGCCCACGTACTTCACCCTCTCAGCCTACGCGAAACCCTTGCTTTGCCACTGGAGAGGGTGTAAGTCCCCGGCCACTCGGGGAGCCCCGCATTCATTCGGGTTCGCCGAATGGAGCATTCCCAAAGTATGGCGAAAAGTGAAAGAAATGAAGTTAGGGGGCTGGAAACGGGTGGAGATTGGGAGGCCTGGTCCTGGCCGCCGGGTGTATCCGTGGATCGTGAGGATGCGATGGGTCGGGGGGTAGGCGGAGGGGTGGAGAAAAAAAATATCGTCCATAGAGACCAACCCTTAGTTCACTCTTATATACATATATACACGCACAGCGTGACGGACCAGGACGCGGACCAAAGTCCTGCGGATACTTCGTGACGAGGACGATATCGTTTGGCCGAGTCTTAATAGAGTCCTTTAGAAAAGTTTTCGTAGGGCGTCGCGACGCAAAACTTTTTTCCAACCGCTCTCGCTACGCTACGCGGTCACATTTTGTTGTGGGATAAAGTGATCAAACCTCTGTCCCTTGTACTCTTCGTCCCTGCTCCATCGCCCCTATTTTGCAAAATGAAAAATGACAAATTTTTGGAAAAAATTTTTTTTTTTCAAATTTACCCTCTCGATTGTCCATAAAAATTTGGCGATATCTTTCGTCAAAATTTTTGCTGTTAATTGCATCAATGAATTTTCCATACATTGCTCTTACGTTAAACGTTCGGGTTCCATTTATTCAATGTGTCTGGCCTCCTTTCTCAAGTCTCTAGGGAGACTTTCCGCGTTGACGCGCGAATCCGTCCGATTTTGTCATCCCTTAACTGTAACGATACGACGAGCTGCCGGTTGACTGTAGGAAACTTTCGCTGAGTTGTCGCCCTTAATAACAATTCCCGTGAATTTTTGCTGTCTTATTCAATGTCGGTACAGCTCGTGACGTAGTGGCTTGACAGAGTGACTCAGAGAGGTGAATGCGTCTTTTTTTTCCGTGAAAATATGGAACTGCGAGAGAAAAAGAATTATGAAAAAAAAAAAGAAAGAAAGAAAACCGAACGGAACATAGCTCGTCAGGGTCTTCGTTACTACGGGGAAAATAATTATCGCGCGTATTTTTTTGTTCTCCTCTTCGTAAATCTTTCGTCGCTCGCCCGAGCCCGCGGGAGTTTTAGCAGTTGGACGAGGCGACATCGATTTTCGTGATTTACGTGACAAACAAAAAAAAGTTGTTACAGTCCTGCACGCGAGGGAGAAAATCAAAGAGAGAGAAAGGGATAGACAATGAGACCCAACAGTATCCATCCAGTACGAGAAATATTTTTGCGGATCCCCAAAACCTGCAGTAAAAAAAAAATAGAAAATAAAGTGCCTGAGGCATTACTTCTTTTGTATGTTAAAAAAAGATAAAAACGTGCACACAGAGATCCATCAGTTTTAGTTTGATGAGATTGTACGGTATAACAAAAAAAAATTGAATTTATCTCACGATTATAATTATCAACATAATTTCATTCGATCAACCTGTCTTTAGGCGATACTCTTAATTACCTGCTAATTAGCATCTCGTTTACGCCGGATCTCGTATCAAGATCTTGTCTCGAATTTGACTCGAATAAATTTAGCGAAGGTTTCGTTTTACGACAAAGCAATTGCGGATTCGGTTGACACCTCGATCCGGGTTATCTCGTGACATCTCTGTATCTTAGATCTTGGCGCGAATTTGATTTGGAAAAAATTTTTTTTGCGAGTAATTTTTTTTTTTTTTTTTTTTTTGAAATTCTTATCACGCTCGCTTCGTTCTGCTTTAGGAAGTGCGAATCTTCGTTGGAAAGAAAATTGTCTCGCGATTTCCGAAACTACAGAGCAGGGCTCGACAGTTGCAGCTGCAGCTGCGGTATCAAGAGGAGCATAGTGGCCAACGTAAAGGGTCTCGTATCTTAGGGGATCTTGCATTGAAGTATTCTACCTATAGTTGGAGTTGAGCTGCTGGGGGTTGGTATGGGGTTGATACACGGGGGTGGTTTGGGTAGCCGAAGAATGCGGATCAATAGGGGATACGAAGTAAGCGCATGCGATACCGGGAACCAATGGCGGACGTAGGGCGTCGCGACGCCTCGGCGAGAGAACCGTGGTGCTGTGCGACGCCCAGGGCCGTATCATCCTCCGAGATAAAAAAAATCTCTCTTCTCTTTCGCGACGCCCACCTTTGCCCTCATTACGAACCGCATCGCCAATTAATTGGGCCAGTGTAATTCTTGGCCCAAAAACACTTGTCAATTTTCAATATATCGTATATGGATTTTCAAAAATTCGTTAGACATTCAAATAATATGTCGTTCGTCGTTGTTCCAAATAAACAAGAAATTATCACTTTTTACAAAATATGTGGAAATTAAATCGGTACACAAAAACGGCGCGAAATTCAAATTGCGTGCGGGTACAAATAAATTTTCATTTTTCTCGCGAATCACTCAAATTTATTTATATCTCAAAAATCTCCGATACTATCGAATCGATCTTAATAGCATCCATTAGCTAACGTTTCTTTCGTTCAAAAATACCCATTGACATTTTCTTTCCCCCATTTATATACTTTTCCAACCAAAATCCCATATCGGATAAGCCGGTATTTCAAAACGTATTCGTCAATGTACGTTTCTCGTAGTATACATATATACGTTCTCTATAAAAGGGCGCAAAGGGCCATTTTTTCCTACTGCCCTTTTCGCCATTTCCTTTTATTTCTATTTATTCCAAAACCCTCCCTCCCTGCCGCCCTTCTTATTCTTATTTTTTTTTTTTTTTTTTTTTTTTTTCACTTTACCCACCCTCCCATAGCCGGATTAGTCTCCGCTTACTTTACTTACGTTTAGCGTATCGCTCGTCAATCAATAAGCGCCTCAGGCCGCGTCCCCATAAAAACGAAACACAGATAAATAAACGACGTCGCGCCGATCAATCAAATCGATACCCATTTCAATTGGAAGCTCCGCAGCCGTATTTACTTGCAGGACAGGGCAAGCCGGACAATTCCAGCCGCGCGCTGCATCGTGATGCACTCGGGAGTCGCTGCGATTCCGCACATCCGTCTCCCACTCACGTCCAATCAGTGGGCTGCGTGCGATGCACTTGCACCGGGCCCTCAGCGATGCACTCGGCGATGCACATGGAAATGTTTCCCAGTAGGAAACTCGATCATCTTTAAATTATCTAATCGGCCTAGGTCGTCGTTACGTCGTCCAGTTGTTTTATTACAATAGGCAGCCTGGCAGCACGTGATAGCACGCGATACAACAGACCGATATTACATTACCTTATTATCGGTTTTACGTGGACACCCTTAATATTTTGTTTTGACAATAAATTTTTAATGGGGGTCGACGCCTGATTTTTTTTCAGATTCAAGGATATCAGGGTATTTTAAGGATGGATCAGGGTAGGGAGGTAACGCGAGAGACATCCAGGTATAGTCTCTTCGTGATAATTTTATTAAACCCAATTAATAATTTCAATGTCTGTCCCTGTTAATGCGACAAGAATGGAGGATCGGTCAGATTGATAAGGAGTTTTATCGATCCGGACGTTCTTATCAGTTAGTCTCTGCTGCCTGTGCACGATTATGCACTCGTGCATGTAATACACGTGAAACTGCAATTTCACTGACAACGCGATGCACCCATGTTACTTGCACGTGGTATTTCGTCGGGTGGGCCTGAGGGTGGGTTCAGGGGTTGCGTCACGCATTGGGGGATCATCCTGGATTTGGATGTAGGTGGAATTACGTTTGATGTCGCTACATGTAAACAGTTTCACCTGTGGCTAAGTGGGCAGGTTATAGGGGTGTAGACCCAGGCGAGTTGGACCCTTTCGACGTTAAGCTCACTGCCGGGGAGTCTTGGTGAGATCTAAAGCTGGCAGGTATGTGAACTAGCCTTTATGAAACTAAGGAATGCGTACCATTAGCACAGTTTTACTGGTGAACGAGGGAAAAGGCAAAAATACAAATCGATAGCAGCCCCGTAGCCACGGGGCCCTGTCGGGGCTCGGTCCGCTCCTGGAGTGAGCGCGTCGTCGCGACGCGCGGCGTCGTTTGAAAATCGTGGCGCGCCGTCGGGCGCGGTGTGCGTGTGTCCCTGTGTGCGGCCGTCGTCGGCGTCGTCGTCGCGTACGTCCACGGGTGCGGGAGCGTCGCTCGCACGACGATCTCCTCTCTGCACCTATTCCTCAAGGCAGTCGCACTCTGAGCGACAGTCGCGCGCGATTCGCACGCGCTTCCACGTTCGGCCTCTCTGCGAGCGTCGATCTGGGCGGGTTTGCATGTAAATAATATTATAAAAATAGTGTCAGGGTCGCCATGACCGAAATCGTCTGATTAAATAAATTTTTTAACCTCTACGTGCTGCGGGGTATGGGGCAACCTTAAGAAATAGGAAAAAGAGGTAAACGGGTAAAGAAGCCAGTGAACTCTGTAATCGAACCCGAACAAGGGAGTGTCGTCCTGACGTCTGGAAAGTTGATCTAGGAAGCTGCTGGGCTACCGCGGGTAGCTCCAGGCTGCTGCACCCGAAAGGTCAACCGAGACGGCAAGTAAGGGCTGAAGTTATCGCCGTGATGTTACCGTGACATGTTACCCCGTGACCTTCGTGATTGGCTTGATTGGAATCGTGAGGCACGACACCTTCCGCGAGGTTCACTACCGGCCGTATCGAAGCAGCCTGCACTCGTGGTGCCGTATGTGCTCTGGTGGCAAGGACCCGATCCAGGGATTCGTCGGGTTCGGGTTGCTGACACCGATACGGCTCGTCATCGTTATCATTATCTCGAAATACCGGAACGGTCCGGCGACACTTCTGGGCAGCCTCCGATTTTTGGATTTCGATCCGGCTGCTGTGACGTTCTTTGTCACGGATTCCCTACATTGCGGACTATGGAGACTAGGTGAGTTTTCATTGTCGCGACACACTTTTTTTTTATGATGCACGGTTACGTTGGTATCAATTTCAAGATGGAGCTTTGGTCCTGTTACCTTGACAGCAGTTCGGTCGGGTCCTTTGATGTCTGTTGCCAGATGCACAAAGGATTTCTTTAATCTCGTTACGCCTCGGCGAATATTTGTTTTCGCAATTGGATTTTACGTCGCCGGCAATTATAATTGAGTTTCGCAACTGCAGCGGCTCTCGTTCCCATTGTCGTTGATCGTCGTTGTGCTTCTGCGTTATTTTCGATTGTCTTATCGTGACTCTCGATCGGGAGTCAATTTCTTTTTTTACCAGTCATTTTCTCTTCTTTGACGTGGTTCGATTTGTGGATCTTTTTTTTTCTTTTTCTTTTTTTTTTTTTTTTTTTTTTTTTTTTTTTTTTTTTTTTAATTTTTACATCCGTCCCAGATCGAGTCATTTGATGATTTTTCTTTTTGGTCCATTCTCCGTATTTTCCTCTCGGCATCCGTCCGAGCAGAACTGGAACGTTTTAGCTCTATGTGAATTCAATAGGTCGTGTTAACCTTCGGAACACGTGGCGTATCTCGAGCACGAGGTGTAAATCTGTCAGTTTGCAACTCCAGGGTTGTTTGCTTAAAAAGGGAGGAAAGGATCTTTGTTGTAAAAATTTATAACGCGACCAGAGCTGCTGCAGTCGAGAATTATTATACCGTGTAGTACGATATATACAGTTGGAGCACGTATTTGACCCGGTGGAATTAATGAATTATTCGAAAATTATTCATTCGTTATCATACACGTTTACCTTTAACATTGAAAACAACCCGAAGACGTTTTTCCAATTAATCCATCTGAAAATTAAAATTAATTAAAAAGACAACAGCCAGCCCTCGAAGTTATCTCCGGTTACACAGCCGAGCGAAAGGATTTCGTTTTGACGTTGAACTTTTACCCTCTTTCGAAAACAAAAATCAGAATCCAACCCCCTTATCAAAACTCGACCCAACAATTCTTTGCCCGATCTCGAAGAGCCTTCGTTCCTTCGGCAATACTCTTCGAGGACTATATCCAAACTTGACTACCCCTTGGCCATTGTTTAAAATTCGTCATAACCTTCACGTTTTCCCCATGTACCTTGCTCATGTTACACCACCATTTTCTTCCAACCAAACAAGACGAAATGTTTCCTCGACTGTCTGTCGCCTTTCCACTCGCTGCCACCTTGTTCCAGACTTCGTCTAAACTTTCCACGTACCTACCTAACCTCACTTACGAAACCCGATACCGGACAGGTGTTCGCATCACCTACACTGGTTCTTCAATTAACATACGTTAACATTCCTTTGTTCCAATGTCCTTCCCAAGTCTGTTTGATCTCTCTGGTATGTCGCGCGCGCTTATCCACACACTGTATCTAAATATGCCGAACACGTGGTTCACGTCCACCGGCCTTCTAGGCGTTGACATTTCGTCGCCGCTTGCTCGGTCGGTAACCGCAGCTACTTTTCTTCCCTCGGACAAAACGGCCGTGCGGGACGAGTGGCTGGTTAACAACAGACTTTTTCCTGCGCCATATACCTGAACAGGTATATATATATATATATATATACCCCAGTCACTTAATACTCTATTGGTATTTTCATCGTGGAAATTTCTTCCCGTAGTCCGTGCTTCAAACTGGACTGTTATTGAGTCCGACCGCACCCTACTTTACCGACCGGTCATATACCTAAGCGAAATACACACGATTCGACATCCCCTCGAGAATTGAAAACTACAATGAATTTCGATAGAAACTTTTGGTAGGTCGTCACGTGGAAACAGGCTCCAATACAGACGCGGCGTCTAAAGTCACCTCCGCTCGACCTCGTCAACGCTCTATTCTCGGAGGTCGACGCCAATCTATCGCTATTAATATAATGTGGATCTCGACTGCCTCCCGCCGAGAAGAAGCTCGCGCGACGTCAGGGAAAAAAAAGTCTCTATGGCAAAAGAAGAACAACCGACGAGACTCGGTATGTCGGTGTTGGCCAAGGGGAGGTAGAGAGAGTGAAATAAAAAAAAAAAAAAATGGAGGTTGACGCGTGTCTCGCGTGTTCTTAACCAGCCGAAGATACCACCGTGGACCTCCTGCCGGTTCTCGCTTATCAAAATCGTACCAACTCTTGTTTTTTTTTCTTTTTTTTTTTTCTCTCGAATTGTACGTACTAGATTACGACGCGTATGTAGGTTGATTTACCAGCAAGTAAACCCACTGTAGCTGCTCGAGTCTACGTAACGGCTCGTTCTTGTACCAGGGATTTTTATGAAAATCGGAAAATGCATTGTTGCCATTTTTCGCACTATATGTATTTTTTAACTATACTCCATTGACTGCATGGCTATAGGCACCGACCTATATCTATACCCACTGGCCACTAGGACACTTTAACCCGTATTCCATTACGCATCGTGGAAACGGGCTAACTGCGTGGTATTTCCTTTGCCAGCCGTATAAAAGTCCCATAAAGCGTCGCGATGCCTTCGTCCCGGCGCGTCGTAAAGGGAGTTTAATTGCTATCACACCCATACGCGATATACCTCGTGGGACTATGGATAACGATATACGTACGCGTATACTCTGTCATTTGTAAATTTTGATAAAAATCAAAAAATTTTTTATTCCCTAGATCCCTAACACCGGGTTACTTTAACCCAATGAGAGGCAGCCTTTAATTTTAAACCTATAATAAATACTGTTCGCGTTAACGGGGTCTCTGTTGTCATTATAAGGCGGGGTAACGACTGGGGGCCTAATTTTGTTCGCAGGGCGTGGATAAGATGGATCGTTCTCGTTCTGGTTAAAAACGCTGATGAGAGTGGTTCTTATTGATCGGTACACATATATATATATATATATACTGACAGTAACGAACAGTGTGGATAACACATCGTCATATTTTATATCACGATTCGCCATATTTTCTACACTGAATGTTTTCATCTGGTTTCATACAAATTCTCTATCGTCCTCTGTGTGTAGGCTTACAGCCTGTATCTGTGAGCTTGCGGTTAAAATATAGTCCAACAGTTTCTATACGGTCCAGCGAATGCTATTTTTTTTTTTTTTTCAATAAAAAAAAATGTAAAAACCACTCTATCGTTGGTAGCACTGCTTCTTCTCCAAATAGCAATCTGTTCAGGGTCGAGAGTGGATTCGGTACTCGATTCGCGATGGTCGAGAGTTCGTCGGCTCCTAAAACGGATAGGTTCGATTATTCTTCGTGGAATCGCCGACTGATAAGAAGATCGATCTTAGCACTGATAACGTTATTCATATAAATTTTATTGACGTCCAATTTCAATTTTTCGATACGTGAGATTCAAATATTCGCCTTGGTACTTCAAGTTGCTCCAGGATCCTGGAGTCTGAGTTTGGATGAACTTAGCCGATCTTGGGATGACGTACTCAGAGAGATATGGTACATGGTCTTTTGACTGTATCGGCGAGGCTGCTGTTGAGGGACGTTGGAGGCGTAAATGCGCTCGGGGGTGGGCAAAAGTTTCAGGGTGGGTAAAAAGCCGTCACACGATATCTCTCGGGTTGTCTGATAAAAAGCGGTCGCCTTCGCTCCTAAGGCGAGATTCTCTGCTTTCAACTTTGCCTCCTGACTTCTCGTGGCTTTGACGTATTAGAGGCGACGAAGAAACGATGCAAAAAATGGGAAAAAATTAAGGAAAGTGGATAAAACGAGACCTCCTCAGACTTCCAATCGACCTCTTTAACGGGAGCAAATATGAATATAACGGAACGTCACTTTCTTTTTTGCCCCGATACGTTGTTATTTGTCAATTTTTTGTTTCTTGCCACTTTTACCTCGAACACTGAAAATCTACCTCCACCAGTTGCGCCATGGGATTAAAAATGTCAAAGTTCAATCCGCGTGACATATTTTGCGTACCGGTGAAAAAATTTTTTTAAAGGAGTAAAAAAAGAAAATTTTTTGAAAATTATACACAACCTACCCTTGACACTGCTATAGTGCAGTTGAAAGGGATTTAGGATAGTTCAGTAGTCGGAATGCGAAGGGGTCAACCTTAGATAATGTTGACCTCGTGAACCATGCTGTTATTATTATTGTTGTGTTTGATGTGAAACTTTATAATGCATAGTGGTTGTTACACTTGGCCTAACCATCCTCGACGTCCATTTTGAGAACCCCTGCATTAAAGCAGACACGTCGCGACGTTGCCGCACTTAGCAGGTCCCACTCTTGTATCGACCCAGCAACGTTGCCAGTTCCCTTCGCGTACCTTTATCGCCCCCTGTTCCTCCATTCCTGACCCTTCGCCTCCGCCGTCGTCCCATTCGCCTCCTTCCAACCTTCTCCATCTTCTTCTTCTGCACTTTCAGAACTGTATCCCACCTACCTACCTACCTACCGACCTACCTACCTACCTAACTATACCCAACGCCATCTTCTTCTTAAGCACTGTCCTTTGCTGCCACTCAGCAAGCTCAGCACTCAGGTCCCGTCGTCTCCTATGCAGCCAGTTCTTCTGGGCCCTACATAAGACCCAGCTGTTTTATCCTCCCATGGCAGATGCCACCGGGACTAGGTGCAACCTACCTTTGTTGTCCCTTTTTCCGCCCTTTTTTTTTATTCCTCTTATATTCTCCTCCTCCTTTCTCTTCTCGCCCTCCATCCTCCTCCCGGGGGGGAGGGAGCTCCACTGGTAATTGCCCGATAAACCAAGTCCTCCTCCCTGAACCCAGTGCCTCGGCGACCTTAGACCCTGGGTTCCAGGATGGCAACAGACCTCGATACTTCACCACCCTGAGATACGTTTATTATTATTATTAATCTTTTTTTATAACCCTTTCTGAGGTGGATAAGGGGGTGGGTCCCGCCAAAGATTTACATAATTTTTTCGGTTATTTATTATTTTTATCTTAATAGTACTTGCCTTACCATTGTATATATATATGTATGTATATATATACTTGTAGTCTAGTCGGTCTATGTCAAAGGAATCTACCATCTTTCTACGGCACCAGTAGGAAACTGGGTCGAACCCAGCGTGGCTGCTGGGAATTCTCGGTTTCAGGGCTAATGAGACATCGGACACGTGAGCGATTTGTTTTATGAGAAAAATAATGAGATTTCCGTATTGACACGAGAAACACACGTGGGACATATATCTGTGTCCGTATGCTGTACGTTAATGTTCCGACTCGTGTACACACGTTTTGCGACCTTTTAAACGCGACGTACCCGTTAAGGCGCCAATCGCGATCTTCACGTACCAGAAGACTTTCTACACTGTGAAATATTGATCACCGCTATTGATCATCATCCCATTTTAGTGATGCCAGAGACACGGGGAGAGTTCCTATATATATTTTAACATTGAACATCGTACCGATAATGTACTCTAATGAAGATTAATACTTGTTCTTGAACTTTCGCCATTTCTTTTTTTTCTTCTTCGTTTATCTATACCGCATTATGTATCTTACTACGGTTTCATAAATTTTTTATTTTCTTTTTTTTTCGGATGACGTCATTTTTTACCGATGCATCCGATCGACGCAGTCACACTATAATTTGCGCATCCGTCAAGCTGGAGCCGACGGGACTAAGAATGGAGAAATTTGAAAAAAAAAATGTTGGTTGTACTCTATTAGTCGTTTTTTAAAAGTAGCAGTAGCAATGGTAGTGTTTAATGTTACTTGTACTCGTAATGAGATAATACTTAAATATTGCCGATTACAAGTCATCGTGGCTTATCAGATATTGGATCGGTCGAAAATGATCATTCATCATTCAATAATGCAGTGCTGATTATCGTGCGAATTCCTTTCGATCGTTGGCTAACTTCCGCGTACACGTATATGGTCACATGGTGACCTATTAATGTATGTGCCAGTGGCACTATTGGGCTCGATGGAAATATTACGTCAGTCTACAGTGCATTGGTATACAGTTTTGCGGAGTCCGAAAATCGTAATTTTTTTTTTTTTTTTTTTTTTTTCCGTAAAAATTTAACCCGACGACTGTACAGAGAATTAATGCAAATTTAATCCCTGACCTGTTGACCGCAAATAGGCAACTCTTAATTATTGTATTCGTACCGATCCAGGGGTAAATGTCTGGGTAAATTTTTTTTGGGGTTTTACGTAATTTCAAATTATATTTTTTTCTTTCTCTTGTTATCGGTTTCTAATTGATAAATGACCATTTCGCGATTGAACCTTGAAGTAATTTTTGCTCTGACGCCTTTCGTATGGACGCTCGCGTCGGGACGTCTCCGTAATGGCGTTTGCTTATTAATTATGACCGTGCCGTAATACGCGCATTTGCACGGTTACCTTGGCATTTATGTCCTAAGTGTCTAAGAGTTGAACAATGGCGAAGCTAATGAGACGCGACTGTGAAACTTCAAATCCTT
Source organism: Cephus cinctus (assembly GCF_000341935.2). Taxonomy (NCBI): domain Eukaryota; kingdom Metazoa; phylum Arthropoda; class Insecta; order Hymenoptera; family Cephidae; genus Cephus; species Cephus cinctus. The sequence goes on along the minus strand of NW_014334032.1, from coordinate 295,181 downwards.
GTCGCGGAGCGTTGGCGGGACTGGAAAGATCCTGAAAAGTTGCCAACGTGAGAAAAACAACGTTCATATTAATTCCTATGATTTACAATGCTTATAGACTCACGCAATAACGTTCGTATCAGATATTATGTAGATGTGGAAAAAAGGAGTTTGAAAAAATTTTGCATTCTTCTACACTGACTGTACCTCGGTGCAGGATAATATGTTTATTACCGACTAAGAATACTTTTATTTAAATAAACACCCGTTACATTGGTGTTACAGGGATGGGTAAAACTGGGAAAAAATTTTCATTCGCTCCCTTATGACGCGTGATAAATATTTGAAAAAAAAAAAAATTTTGCTTTGACTGTACCGAACAGAGAATCGTATATGCTTGAGATAAAATTATCACTGTTACCCAAAGTCCCCTGAGGATATAAAACATAAGGGTAACCCAGGGGCCAACAATAGTCCCCGACCGAAAGTATAGAATAGAGCACACATGTCGATCCCTGTCTATATTACATATGTGGTACGAAAAAGGGGTTGCTCACATACGTTCGACCTTCCACTTTCCTGAGTATTCTACAGGATTATCAGTGCGACCGACTAAAACTGATAACGAGTTAGGTCGAAAAATTTTGCTCAATTTACTTCATCTCGACTCTCCAATATACTGCCCTCCCATATAAGCCCACATACCTCCCATATTCGACAAGGTCCACATATGCTTAACTAATCATCACTTTATCACTTTGTTTCAGGTAAGTCCTAAGACCAGGATTCATACTTATAATCCGAGCGGAAAAAAAAATTTTTAATTACATTTTGCAAATTCGGTGAGTAACGAAAACCCATATATTAATTCGCATCCCATATGTGCACATATGGGATTTCACATACGTGTAATAAATACGTTCCATACGACCGACTATAAATGTGAGTATCCCTAAGCATACGCGCATCGCACGCTATCAGTACGTGTTCCGAGAGTAAATGGATAAACGAAGCACGTGTGCACATATGTACATACATCTATATATAGACGTCAGCTCTAGCAAAATTTCAACGTGGGTGCAACCAGCCCAGTACCCATAGGTAGGAGTGCGTTAACCCGTGTCTAGACGCAGGGTGAAAATACACTATATAGTATATATAAATATATATACACATATGCACACACAAGTATCCCTACATAACGGGTGAAATCTATGCATCTAACTTTCGTTATCTGCACTAGTCGACCTGACGTCACGGTCTATGCCAGCTGTTTTAAACATCTGCGGTACCTTGGACTAAATTATGCGCGCGACCCGAGGTGTGATAAATGTATTGTATATTTTATAGTCGCACGCCTATTGGTTTTGACGTGCGTTGGGACGGGGTGCGGGCTGCGTCGTGTTGCGAAACGAAATTAAGAAAAAGAATGAGAGAGAGGGTCAGGCAATGAGGGTAAAAGAGGAAGGGTGGGAAATTATCAAAAAAAAAAAAAAAAAAAAATCTTAATCCAACATTACGTCGATCAGTACTCGTATACTGTTTATGGGAATTTGCAAAAAAAAAATTTCCAAAAAATTTTGAATTTTTATACATATTAGTTTCTGATGGTCGATATTTTTATTGATAATAATTTCCGATACGTGGATTACGTCACAGCACTTTATCATGCATGTATACGTATATGTGGACAACCTGATGACGGTTCTGTCCATTTGATTCCTATTATTTCCTATGGTAGAACCGTTTTCAGGTTTCAGTAGGTCTGAATAACCGTGTATATACTGTATTATACTTTTAATGGTCCTCTGTACGGTGGTAGGTCTTTTGTATATATTTTTGGAAATAATAATAATAGTGTAATGATAGCTTATGGAGTTTTTTTTATTACTGCCGATGGCGCCACCAGTTCATCCGGCGATATTGTCTCGGCTAAAAGTTTTCGTGAATTCTGATTGGCCGATTCGCAAATAACGCTGACGCACTTTTATCCCAGCTCATGTGAAAATTCGCGTGCGCCCGTATGTGCGCTTGCGTATGTGTACTTAAATATGCTCGTACGAATATTAGGTATGCTTTTCACGATACACTGTATATGCATTGGAGTGCATATAATCCTATGGCATATATATATATATATATATATATATATATATATATATATATATATACATCATAGTTCGGGATGACGTGTTTCTACACCGGCGATTACGATTGTCGTAATCCATTATTGATCGACGAGGCGAAATCGCGAATTAATGACGACGCGCGATCAAAAGATATTGGATGAAAATCGAACGTTCCCTTATAAGGCGATGAGCGCGGGACCGGACGTATTATTTGAATCGTGTAAAGTTGCGCTCCGATGAAATTTCTCTTGCAATGAAAACACGGCTTAAAGCGATCCCAAGGACTTTACGGAGTTTAATAAAGGACGTGTGTGCATGCATATATATATATATATATATATTTATAAGAACAGGGAATTTTCTCCCACGCTCGACTGTCTTGCCTAAATACAGTCTGAAGTTTTCAGACGTCCATTCATCGACAGATCGTTAATTGAAAGTCGAGCCTTAAGGTCGGTATTGAAAGTTCGATAGAAATTGACGATAACAACACGAGGCCCGTAACGTGCGATCGTTAAGTCCAGTAATCGCCGTTTGAGATGACGCCCTGAGTGCCTCGACGACCCATAGGGGATTACATTGATAATTTAAAAAATGAATGATGAATTACCTGCGAATTTTTTTTTTTTAAATCACGAATCAAAAACGCAGCTTTCTATCGAAGGTGGCCAAGGGTAAGCGGGAAAGGGTCCGAGGTAGTTTTATTATTTTTTTTTTCGTAAAATTTTCATTTAATAACTCAAATTAATTTTTAATTAAATTTCGTTCGATGACTCATCGAGTCCCGATAATCAAATTCGTACGTTTAATCGCAGCTTTATTCATGACGGAGTTGCATAGTATCGGCACGATAACAGTGGTTGGTATTGATCCTCGGGGGGGTGTACAGAGAATTTGGGTGGGGGGGTTGCTAGAGCGAACGAAAGAGTGGGAGAGAGAGAGAGAGAGAGAGAGTCGGGTCGAGAGGGATCCCCTAGTGACTGGCACACACCCCAATCCTACCTAACCTAACCCCCGACTTTGCCGTCGCAATGAGCCAACCCGAATATCCATGCACCGTTCCCTTAAGAAGTTCACTCGTAACCCTGCCAGCCAGTCCCCCAGGGGTACTGGGCTGCCGTACCTCTCCCGGTTTACCCCCCGGGTGTAGACCAAGTTTCCTAGCAACACGAGCCACCCGACGAATTAGCTGCGTGTAAAGGAGCAACCCCCGACGATTGGCACACGATCATCCCCGTCGACGGCGACTAGCCTCCTCTCCGTGGCTACGGCTTCCTGGTTAATAGCTGCGGAAGAGACTTTTCCCGTCTTTGTCACATTCCCCTGAAGCGGACGACCGGGTTGGGTTTTGATTTCAGGTATTTTTTTATTTTCCAAATTTCGAACGGAGTCTGAACGAGTGCAGACTGAAAATACGAAAAAAAAAAGAACCGCTGGTTCTTTTTGAAGCAGCTTTTTGAAAAATTCAAGTGCTTCTGGACCAAGAATTGATGCTGCTGGTGCACTTAGTTGTTTGTCTCGAGTTACCATGCAGTATCTCATTGGTATGCTCTGGGTGCGTGTATATAGCTTTTTTAGGTTAGGTCCAACGACTATCTCCTTTTTTTTTTCTCTTTTATCTGAATTACAGGTTTTTAAAGCTCGTTTAACCGAAACTACCTTTTCTCAGTTGCATTCAAGTTCAGGGCTTATTCGCTCGCGTTGAATCTGCATGTATGCCTTTAAGTACTATAGCCGTGCAGGGGAGAGGGACGCTGCTAGCCAGCTAGAGAGAGAGAGAGAGAGAGAGAGAGGGATACGTTGAAAGGATGAATAAGGATGGTTGGAAGGGATACACCTCGGGAATCAGAAGAAGCATGGATTGGCTGACTGACGTCTGGTTTTACGAGCAGTTGCTTATATACATATATACATCCACATTTTTTAAATGAAATATACAGACACCTGCACAAGGTACAAGATCGACAGAGGATTTTGAAGAGATAAATAAAATTCCAAATTTTACATCGGCATTTCGCACGCGAAATTTTACGTTTCTAGATTTACAATTAAATTTAGTGCGATTAAATTTTTTGTAACACTTAAATCTTCGGACGCCTAGTATTTTTTCTTCGATAACGTAACCCCTTCGTCCGCGGACCCTCGCCACTTAACTTCCCCTCTGTCAGACTGTCGTTAAAATTGACTGCCGATAATTCACGACTCTATCGTAATCCATAACCAACGACCGCGACATAATTTCCCAATTTTCCTTATACACAATGGGGAAAGAAAATCTCGATTTATTTCCAACGTCAAGTTACGAGAAGACCAAGTGGCAAAGTATGATGGATGTGCGTGGCAAAGGAGAAAAAAGAGAAAGGAGGAATAACGTGAATTAAAAAAAAAAAAAAAAAAAGTGAAAAATGACTGTTATCAGTAAATGCTTTTAACCACTGAGCGTCGATTACAGTCGCAATTAATGTAAGCGTCTCACTTTCGCCTGTCTCGACGATTCGTATATTAGCGAGTTCGAATCGACATACCCGGTAGATTGTGAATAATCGTGACTGATATTGCTATGGTTCGCTTATCACGATGCTAATTGAACGTGGCAGTTATCAGTCGAATGAATCATAATACCTAACACTGTCATTTAAGTATGTAAATCTTTTCTACTCAGACTGTACACCATATGCATAATATGGTATGGTATAGCATACATATACGTATATACCGATACTGTAAATGCATATATATACAGCACACAACGATTATCGCCATACAAAAAAAAATATTAAATTCGTTATCTTATAATAATTATAATAATATACTCTTTCGCCATAACTACGTGTAATACATACTCTGTTCGGTGTAACACGGGCTTTCGTTACCACGTACGTCTATTCTCGTCGCCTGGAACATCGTTACGCGTCAGCCTGTCCCATAGCGGTCTGGGAATCCCCTGTCCCTTCCATTAGCGAGAACCCTGGGTCAGACCCTCTCCGGGTTAGGTAGCCATACTGGCATTTCGTCCCTAAGCCCATGGGCCCATACGTCACCAAGCGAAACCACCTAGCGATCCGGCAATAATGCTAGACACTCTTTACCAGAGTGAAATTTTTTTTTTTTTTTTTTTTTCAAAAATTCAATATTTTTCGTCAATCCTCTGTACGTGGTTCATCAATTTTTTCTTCCCTCTAAAACTCGTAAACCACGTTATGCGCGATATCTAAAGTACATAAATATATTTATATGGTACACGAAGCATATACGAAGTCTCATACCAAACGTATATATATATATATACATCCGACATGAAATCTCGAAAAAAAAAAGCACCGGTTCGACCCGTCTGCGTCCTTGGCGATGTTTTCAGTCGAGCAAAAAGACTCCTGTCTCCGGTTAAGGTAGGATTACGCTCAGATTAAGTGTAATCTTTCGGGGTGGATTGCACAGAGAATGGTGACGGGGCTCGTTAGAGAAAGACAGCGAGTGTGGGTAGAGAGAGAGAGAAAAAAACAAGGTAACGTCGAGTCTCCGAAGGAAGAATCGGGCGTCAAGGACGCGAAGACGCCGACGCGAGACTTCATCCAAGATTTCTACGACTCCTATTTCCATACATTGTCCTATCGGCTTCCTGGAAACCTAACCTAACAGTCGCGTAGCCACGCGAGGAGACGACGGCGGCTCCCGGTGTCCCGTAACAGAGTTTGACCGTAGGTGGAAGCCGCACGGGAGAAATCAATCCCGCGCGAATAAGCAGCAAAAGAAATATATTCGTAACCCGCTCTCGGGTTATTACGGGGCAACGAGGTATTCAAATATTTAAACTCGAAAATACGAGGAAGGCAGCGACATGAATAATGCATAAGATCGTCCAGTTCATCCGTGACCCCCCCCCCTCCCGCCTTACCACCCCCTCGTCCCCACGTAACCAGCCCTCTTGTGTGCCTTCTCACTCTTGCAGTGTCTTGTACGATCTCTCTGTCTCTGTCTCTCCTATGCGCTTCGCCATTGGTACCCCGTATATCGGTGTCCTTGTTCATCTTATTCGTTCTACCCGTTACCGATTATTTCCTTTTAGCGAGGAGAGGACCGAGTCCGAAGGCTGCGTGAAAATTTTTTTTTTTGAAGTCGAGCAAAAAAAAAAATAAACATTCCAACACCAGACCCTAGGTCAGTTCTCCATACCTGTATTTTTATTAGAACGTATCTTTATGCCTGTGATCGGTATTAATTTTTTTTTTGTTTTTTAATATTCACGCGTCCCGCATATCGCCTCCGTGGCTATACCCAGTTAAGAGGTACCTCTTAGCTCGAGACTTACCCACGCTAAATAAATCTACGATTGAAAGCAGCATTGTGATCGGTTTGTCGCTCGGCCGAGAATACCGAGAATCGAGTATCCGATTTCTGTCGCCATGGGAATAGCCGCGCAATCGCCGGATTAGAAAGCGAACAAATCGCCTGAGCCTGAAACAAACGAGTGTCCAGCATGATGGCTGTGCGAATAACGAGTCCTGTGCGTATGTATACACCATATGAATAATACGTAAAACAGTCAAGACGTATTGTACCCCTACGTACTTAGTCATTGGGTATCTATGTTTAACATTTTTTTTTTTTTTTTTTTTTTTTTT
>NW_014334032.1:278414-288401 GCF_000341935.2 Cephus cinctus | reverse complement strand
TTTTACATTTTTTTTTTTTTTTTTTTTTTTTTTTCCTTCAATTGCCATAATACATGCGTATACGGCAGGGACCGCGTGTTCGCGCAGTGGCCAGCTGGCCTTATGAATTTTAACAGGCTACGCAAGGGGGTTATATCTTTCTCAATTATTTAGGCTAATACCGTAACGACGCGATACTCCCAGCCAATGGGATCTCTGTCTCTCTCTCTCTCTCTCTCTCTCTCTCTCTCTGGTTCGCATACCTGCGTGTCCCTATCTCGCGGAAGCCACGGGCATGGCCGCGCATGGGCATGGATACGCGCTAGGGTAACTATAAAGGCACCGAGCGTAGTTCCTAGGAATAATGCGCTAGAGACATCAAATGCGTGTAATGATCGTGGGGACTAGCCTTGGCGTGACGTAACTTTCGCAAGGTTTTACTACACTGGCTGTATATAATATGTATACCGATTGTGCGCGCTTTGTTTCTGTAATCATTTGTACGTTGTCGTTCGACGCGTTGCAATTGCATCAGAGAATACCTTGTCGCCTTTGGGTACGGAGAAAGCAGTCTCAGTATATATATATATATATATATATATATATATATATATATATATATATATATATGTGTGTGTGTGTGTGTACTAGCCAAGATCTCAGTAGCAGCCGAAGTATCAATGTGAATCGAATCGATTGGTTCATTAATAATTAATTGCAGGTTGGTACCGTTGACTAGGGACGTTTGACCTTGTTTCTACGATGTTTGGTCGAGCTTCGAGATCCTTAGATTTATCAATTGTTTCGATATCTCTTATCGTGCCGTATCTTGCAGGCCGGTCGTTATTGCCGTCACTGGTATACTTTACGGTCACCGTGTATACGTAGGTGAATTATACGTAATCAATAACTTTGTACGGGGGCCCCTGTGTACTGGTCCTTAAACTTTGTAAATACGGTAGTCTACTTGCTAACTAAAATGGATAGCTAACTGTTACTTCTGTTAGCTGTCACCTTAGCTAATGGCGCTTGGGTAGATCGATTAGAAAGTTCAGTAGTTAGGGCGCGCGGTTGGTACTGCCGACTGGCGACGGAACAAATACAAATTGATCGGGTGTATGGGTGGGTACGCGTCTAATGAAGTCTAATGAAATGTCAAGGCGTGTTGGAAGAAAAAAAAAATTTTTTTTTTTTTTGGAAATAATAATGATACAAAATTTTTTTGATACTGAATCATCGCATAAGGTCACGTGCGTTAATTATTCGATGACACTTCGATGGCGCAGTCGACTTTAACCTTTCGGTTGTCAGACGGTACGATTTCTATCGCCCGTTGCGGGTAAGCCTTTATGATTTATCGAGGAGTCGATGCACGTGTGTCTGGACGATGGAAAAGTATACTTTGATTTCTAGGGATTTTAGGGCTTTCGTAGATGGATCGGTCTAGGGATATTTCGTGTCGGTCGCTATTGTCCCGTACGGCGAACTTTGAAAATCCTTCGTCAGCTTTAACAGACAATGGAGACTGCCCTTGTCTTCGCTTCCTTTTATCATCCCTCAGCTATACTCGTTCACGGTCAAACTGTCCCTTTAATGGACGCTAACCCCTCCGTCGTTGGCCCTTGGAGATCCACCCTTATGTTATGCAAGGCGACTAAGCCCCCTTGGACATGCATGTGCTTAGGTCTGTGCTAACTGGAACCGGTACTTGGGAGGTTGATGCCCAAGAATTTTTCGTATTATTGGTAACGACAAATTTTTTTTATTTTTCAACAATTTCAGGGAAAGACGGTTCACGCCGGTATTCGCCAAATGGTTTACCCGCTATCGTGTACAGGGATGACCCGTCACTGTAAAAAGATAAACCACCCTTTGTGAATATAACTAAGTAGTATAATGCCAATCCTCACAGACAAAAGTCGCATTTACAACGAGCGAAAGTCCTTTGTAGGGGCGCTCAGGGGCGTTGGGTAAGGGGGTTCCCATCTGCGAGCCGTTTCGTGCTTTTTCATTCGTACCAACGTGAAAACCGGTTCGACGAGAAACCGGTTTGCCGCAAAAGTCCCGGTTTTCCTTAGGGGTTGCTTCCACGGCAAAGGGTTGTCTTTCATGGGAAATGCGGTTACGTCTTGCATTCGAAGTGACTACGGCCAAGGGATGAGACTCGCGCAAGAAGGCACCTTTAGGGTTTTTTATTTTTACAGTACCCGATTATCCGTTCTCCCTTTCGCTTGATCGGTTTTGTTTAAAAAAAAATTTATCACCTAGTATATTTTTTCTTTTTTTTTTTTTTCACCTACCCCCCGTTAAACCAACAATTCTTACGCAATCCTCCCTACACGTTTTAAAATAACTCGGCAAATCGTCGCCAACGTCGTGTGACTTATTTCTCGATTCTAGCGCCTTTCAAACAGGTTGTGACACTGATCGGTTGGCCTTTACCAAATACCAAACCGCCAACCATGTCTCGCGCAGGGACCCCGCGAGATAGAAAGAGACCGTTCACACCGTGTATCCACTGTTTACCAGGATCGAGTTGTTTGTGGGCGAACTTAGGAAATCGTTAAGTAATCGCAGGACTCGATTTCTGCCCACCATAACGATACATAGAAACGGGCCTTGGACATCGTCATAGCATTACGCGTCGAGTCAATCGTCGTTCCTGGAGGTATCGAGCGATCGTCTTATTATTTTACACGGTAGCCAACATACGAAAAGTCTTTATCAACGAGTCTTTCGATTTCATGTACGCCCTGATTATTATTATTATTAAGCCGTATATACATATATCATTTAATTATATTCCACATTATCGATTCATCTTCGCCTGAGACACTCGGGGCTTAATTTATCGATCGCTATCTACAACTTTTGCTATTATCTGGGTGGTTACGTAATTCCGTGTAAAACCCCTTTAATTGCCCTATATAATTATTTAATGACGACTACAGGGGTGGTTTATGGGAAACTCGATATTATTGCTGTTTTTTTTAATACGATTTTTTTTTTACGTTACTGTTGTTTTTATGGGAAAAAAAAATTACTGATACTTTCGACCCTTACATGGGGCATACACGAATATGGAGCTTATCGTTTCGGGATGCTGGTCCAAAATTCATCCTTTGCTTCTTTCTATGTAATGCGTTTGTTTGTGCATTTTATGATCTTCTCTTTCTAAAGGGACGAGTCTGCGCTCTTGGCAACCCTTAATGACCGGGGTGAATACCCTTGGGCTCCGGCTCGCTCTTATCCCTGACTAGGGTGGGTCGGATGGTTTTGCAATGGGGTGAAACGGGACACGTCATCGCTGTTGATAAAACCATACCATATGGAACGTTACGTGTACTGCTGATGGGCATTGCGAACGTTGCCGAGTTCGCTTGATATTTAAGATTCGAAATTGCTTCGATGCAACGGTAATAATTCTTCGCTTACTTTTTGACGAATTCAACATATTTGTGTGATTGGAATAAAAAAAAAATGGTAAAAATTAATAAATGAAATTGCAGTATGCAAGACACGCGACAAAAGCTGGGCCACTAGTATTGCTGGATTAATCGCACGCGTTAATCACAATAGCTCAAGGCGGTTCTCATGTCTTTCAGGCTATCGAACTCGAGACCTTAACCTTTCTGTACGGAATAACTTTCAGGCGTTCACTCCTAGAGCGCACTTGACTAGACTGTCCTGCCCACATGTCCGTAAGAGGTCCTCCCTCTCTCTCTCTCTCTCTCTTGATCTTTCTCTGTCCCACCACTCGACCGACAGTCGCTCTCGCTTCCTCCCGCAGTCTCTGTCTCTCTCGCTCTGCTCCTGGCTCGTCTGCACTTTAACGTCAACTGTCGAACTGTCAAACGTCCAGGTACCCCTGTCGGTTTTGCTCGGGAAATCGAGTGTCCGTATTCGACGTAGATCGCGGATGAATTCCGACACTGAAACAAAACGTTATCGTACGACCCTTCAGCGTCGGCCGCTAAACACGTCAGTCATAGACAGAGCGCGTATCGCGATAACATCAGCAATCAGGGAATTCATAATGAAAATTTCGAAACCGACGATAAACTTGGTAAATTAATAATACGGCTCGGATAATACGAACGTGGTATGATTCCTGATGAAGAAAAAATTATGTTTTTTAAATGACTATATCGTAAGGCAATGACGATACGTCTGATATCGTGTTTGATAATTTTTTTTTAATTTTCAAAAAAAATTTGATTCTTCATTCTGAAATTTTGGATCCAAAAATTTCTCTACTACCGGCAAGAAAAATTTTAGTCTTTATTTCTTATCAGCTGAAGAAAAAAAAACCAAGCTCATACGAACCACTTTCGGGCAAGTCAAACAGAGGTGCAAACAATGTATGCAAGTCCTACAAGAGACAGTCACCTCGTGTCTGTCGCGTTCAAAGAAGTTTTCTACCTTTTGTAGGTTGGTACCTTGCGTTCGTACACGTGTGTATATGTCACCCCTTGCGTTATGTGACTCACGTGTCAATTTAATTGTTTCGTTCATCACCCTCTGATGCAAAGTTGCTTTACCCACCTGTATATATGCCAGGACGTGTACGCTTACCCGTGAATGTGTCTCCTCACGTCCTCTAACGCGATGATGTCCTGGACCGAAAGTTGCGCAGTATCAAAATATGCTGATGAGAATATCTGGCGTCACATTGTTGGCCGTTGAACCTCTCAGACATTCTCTTTGGTCGCAGACCAGACACGGGCGTGTCCTTAATAAAAATCATATATCCCGTGTAAAAAAAGAAAACAAACACCAGCGTATAGCAACACGCGGACGCTTATCCGATTTAACGTAATGCATTAAGAACAAAAAAAAAGTCAAGTCAACTTGAACAAATCCAGCTGTTTAGAATGTCCGAACCACGTCTCTGCCGAGACGTCGTGAGTTCGTGCTAAAAATTTTTGCCTTTTCACCACCTTCCTTCTATCTCGTACACCAGGATCTTCTTTTACGTTCTCCGTATCTCGACAAAGGGTGCAGGGCCCCTCGGCGCTCTTGATACGCTCCTGCATAGTACAAAAGGTCTCTTAACCCGCGGAAGAAGGTCTATGGACTCTTCGTAGGGACGGCTGTCTTCCTCGAAACCTTATGGCGGTATATGCTGAGGCCGACCTCGTGCCCGTAAACCGCGAAGTTCGATGTGAACTCGGCTTAAGATAGAGAAGGTGGCCAAAGCCAAATGGTCGATTTTCTGCCGTGGATTAAAGTGATACGTTTTCGACGACGTTCAGGAGGAAGAAGGACGTATGGGCGTAGGGTGTAATGCGAACTCGTATGTGCCGTATGTGAATACTTGGGTTTATAGATATGGGTACTATATATATATATATATATATATATATATATATATATTGTTGAACGAACATATAAGTACGATGTGCGACCGTGCCCAGACTGCGTATATCCTCGCTCCATTATTAATTTCATATAGCAACCGCCGTCGGCGGGCAGCATGTGTACACATATGTGGATGCAGGCGTGATACATGCGTGGGTCAGTGATAATGCGAAATCGCGACGCAGATCGGTAAGGACCTTGAGGAAGGATTGTCTCTCAAGGTCCTGTCGAGTTCCTTTCCCTCCGGTGCGGTTTCTTCTTCGTATTGGAATTTCTTTAAGGATTGCGTTAGGTTAGGTTACCAGCCTACCTGACCGTCCGCTTATACACGGTGCTTTGGATGAGATTGGATATAAGAAAAATATTATATATATATATATATATATCGTGCTAGTATGATATTATATTATTTTACGAGGAATCTAGTTAATCTTATTTATATAGATATAGTCGTACGTAAAATGGATTTGTTCATATTTTCGGCGATTGGTCATTCGATTGCTGAGATTTCGTGTCGCTCGATGGAAACGGTCAAATGTCACGCGGTGCCTTAAATACCAAACGGGACACGCATAAATGGTTTATTTGCGTTTTCACGGAACGGCAAGTCTTCTGTCGCCTACATGAGTATACCCTGAGCACTTATCGCACGTGTGTGCGTGGCTGCGTTTGCTCAAGAAACGAACGTTCGCCAGAGCCAGCCAATCGGAAGCGTCCCACGTGCTGCTGCGTTACAAAACTCTACTTGCACAATAGTCGGCTCGCAGTTAAGAAAGAAAGAAAGGCGGTAGGGACCGGGCTTAAGGTTTTGGCTATAATTTTAATGGCGAACTGTCGCGTCGCTTTGTTCGATAGGGATTTTTAGTTTTCATGAAAAATTATGTGAGCGAGTAAATCTATACGCTAAAAAATTACGTAGTTGGGAATTGGGCAAATTTTTGGAAAAAAAATTTTGCTGGGAAATTTTGATGTACTTCGGGTACATGGATATAACATTGACGGTTATGGGCTGGTGCTCATGTGAGGCAAGGTAAGCGCGACTGTAATCGATACTGCACTGTGTACCGTGGTAATGCGATGCAGGTGACACGAGGGAAATGAAATTTGTGATTTTTGGCACTGGGCGGATGGGAGGGGGAAGATAATTTTTTTAATTGCTTTTTAACGCCGGGTTTTCACGGAGCTGCTGCAGGCTCGGGTTAACTAGGGCGATGAACTTTCGAGTCGAAGGAAAGTTAGGGACTCCATTTTTATCTCGCGGACCACGTGCTCGTTAGACGTCACTGCTGCGGAGCGTTGAAGTCGTAAGTTGAAAGGTATAAATGGGGCTTTAGACGGGGGACACTTTTTTTTTATTTTTTTTTAATTTTTTTAAAATTTCAGTCGGTCCCCATTGGCGGAGAAATGCAAAATTTTTTTTAAGCGCATTGCAAAAATATTTTATTAAACTCAAAAAAAAATCGTAGTATACGGTGTCCACGAGCTGCTTGTTTCCTTGGCGACCGAGATAATGTCGCCGCCATGGTATTATCGCTCGACAACATTGTACGCTTATCCGGCCGGAATGCGTCCAATGAAAGCAAGGTTGATTTCAAGGAGATTGCAATTCCTGATCGATTATGCGCTCGTTCCAGTTTCCCCAGGATTTTTCAATCCCTTTTTGAAGTGAAAGCTCCGCGGCTTTTTCGCCCGTCAAGGTTTCCTTTAGTTGCATCATTGCCGCAGGCTCTAAAGCGCAGCTCGCAGTGACACCACGTGGATTGACGTCGCGAGATATTGGCAGAGAAGAATTTGGCAAATTTTTTTTTTGCATTCGAAATAAAGGAAGAAAAAATTTCTATTTTCGATCTCAACGATAGTCGATCCTTGCGAATTGAAAGCTGCGAAGTCAAGAGCGATGTATATTTCTTCGTATATGTAAATATTCGTTTTCACGTACCGCCGTGTGACGTCACAAAGGATCCTTTCTCAATCGAAACTGCACAAAAAGCCTCTTTGTTCGCGTTTCCTCGTCCTGCCCTGGTTCCCTTCTGGCCACTGACCTCCTCCTCGGCGTCCCGACGGCCAGACTTTGAAATCTTTGATCTTCCATCTCGAATACTGCTGTCCCAGGGACGTCGGTATTTCCGTAAGGGTTTACAACGTCGAGTCTTTTTTTTTGGAAATACATTTTTTTTTTCTTTTTTTTTTTTCGATCGTAATAATTTACGGTGATTTTGAATCTTGATGCAATTCGAAAAGCCACTTGCAAAAATTATGAAAATATCTCATTCTAATAATCAGTCAGGGACGGCTTATCTTGGTCGTTGACCAATCAGCCTCTTGCGGAGAGTAATGGCTGCAAGTGATGTCATTTCTCAGATTGCAAGGGTCAACGTAGAAGGAGCGAACGTGTTCCTGGGACGGTTGTGGTCTGCGGACAGAATCGCTCTTGGCTGCGTCATTTGTCAAGCGAATTCAACTTGAATTCCCGCCGAACGATCTTGCTGTGATAATATTGAGAAATTAATTAACTCGGCGCTTAACCGAGCGTAAATAACGATCGCCTAAGAGTTTTTTTTTAACCTGGCTTTTGAATTACATATCAGTGACTTAACAGTCGCGTAATGACTTTCGGTTGTTCCTTATCAAAAATGAAAACTTTTCACTTTTTTTTCTTTACTTTTCCAAAAATACTCCGTTAAATACCTGTCCGAGTCACAGCTCCCGCACGATCATTTTGAGTTGCTTATCCGTGATCAATTAATCACAGATTCCCATCGCCAGACAGGAGAATAATATAGCTCGAATAATTTTCAAAGTCCCTTCAGTCATTCCATAAATCAAAATTACAAATTTCCGAATTGCCAAAAAAATTCAAAAATCATCGAATCACAAAAATTTATTTTTCAAATTCACCAAAAATTTCATATCTCTACTCGACTATCCTGACGCAACGAGGAAATCGAAATTGTCGAATTTTTCCGAAAAATTTTTTTTTCCAAAAAGGTCGATACACTAACAATAGACCTACTGCTATAGATTCGTCCCAGGTTACAAAGCAAGGTAAACCAACAGTGTAAGAGTACCCAAGCACCTGGTCCCAGGTATCTATACCTCAACCAAAGTATTTCGGGCTACTAGATGCCCAAGGATTGGGTTCTGGTATCCTCGAAAAGTTTGAATGCGTGGGCGCATCGGTCTAGGGATCCTTTCTTTTCTTCTTCTTCTTACCTTTTTTTCTTTTTTCTCTAACCTTGCCTATACCAACTACAAGCACTCTATCCCTTTCTTACAAATCTCATCCACTCGATGCTTGTCTTCCTTCCGTTACACAGGCAGCAGCTGTTTCGAATAATATTCCAGCAACGTGGCCTCAGCTTTTTGTAGAAAACTCAAAAGGATCGTCGCACGGGCAGAAATCAAGGTCCGTCGACAAAGAACTGCCAAGCCTCTGAGGCCGCGACGCTCTTACGTACGCTCGGCGACGCTTGGCGTCGCCATACAACGAAATTCTAAAAGAAAACCAGATAAAGAATTCGGTTGCGTATATATATATATATATATATATATATACAACCAGCTGATTTCCTGTAACGATCTATACTGGCTTTTGTCATTTTCTATATTCTCAGATCGTCACGTCCCACGCTCTGCCTATATATACACTTAATCCACATACGTGAATCGATTACATACAGTGCCTATACCTAACCTATCTATCTGCCTACCTACCCAACTTGCTATCAGCTAACCAAGTACCGGATTCTGTAGGGGGAAAAAATGCTCACGGACCGTTAGATAAACTTGGCCTGTTGCCTTGCCTGGTAGACACGTTACGTGCAGCCTGCTACTGCCACGATGTGTACCAAGTCGAAGAATTATTAACGCAACCGTATACACGTACACGTGGATTTTTCTATGTTACTGGTAACTCGCAATCGCAGTGCTTGCCGGTTGCAGATAAGGAGACTCGTATACTGGGTGACACGCGGCATTGCTGCAGTAGGTAGAATCAATGCGAAGGTACGAAGTGGATTTTTTAAATAAATTTTACCACAATCCTCAGCGCCTTGCCGCACCTCGGGGCTACCGACCCTGAGAACATTATTTCTTGGTAAACTCGTTAGCCGCCTAATTAGAACGAACTGGAACTTAGACCGTTTGTGATAATTGTAAGACGAATAATGATTAAATCAATACGCAGGTAAATTAATTAATTAACGACATCCAAGCAGGCCCGAAAGAAGGGCCCGAAAATTTGAGATGTTTTTTCACGCGACCTACTAATTTTTAAAATCAAAAACTGGCACGGAATGAAAATTTAAAGAATTCCTAAAATAGCTCGTTTCCTGTAGCTACTGTGTACACTGGATGCACTCGATGCACTAGATGCACTACAGGAAGACAAGTACCAGCTGGCCAGGTGTCATCTCCTCTCCAGCCGTGTCCCTTCTAATCTCGTTACCGTCCCCGCTAACCTGTACAACATGTCGGCAGCCAAGAAACACAGATCGTCAGGATCGATCGGTGCTAGAAGTCAGGCCAGACTCGACGTCAGACGAGCATTCTAACCTACCTTCACTTTCTTGACCGAACGTTCACGTAATTATCGCAGGAGTCGGGAATATATATATTTTTTTTTTTTTTTTTTTTTTTTTTTTTTTT
>NW_014334032.1:260447-278284 GCF_000341935.2 Cephus cinctus | reverse complement strand
TTTTTTTTTTTTTTTTTTTTTTTTACATTTTCCATTAATTTACTCCCGTCGCGTGTCCGGACGAACAAAAATGGAGGGTCCTTGAAAATCACTCGTTCAAATTTATACAGGTTGTTTCAATCGACGAGTTAAAGGAATTGTACGTTGATACAAAAACTACAAGCATCTCTTTATGGTGGCTGCACTGTCATTCTCGCGAAATAAAGATTCACCAAGCAAAACGCGCTACCGATGCCTATCCCCTCGCTCAGACCTGCCGTTGCGGCCGACCGCGAGATTGTCGCCTTTTTATCGGATCTTCGCCGATGGAAACTTTGCCGAACGTCACTCGCGATTGTGAAAACGCGCCTTTGGCTTCCATTCCAGTTTCTGGGAATACGTTGATTACGGCGCGAAAGGATTTTACGTATACAATCACGAGCGGAAGAGACGGCGCTGCTGAAGGAAGCGATGACGTCATTTTTTTGTAATATCTCATTATTTGATGTCAGTAATGAAAATTGATAGTAAAAAAAATTTTGAATTTTCCAAATTTTTCAAATACTTATAAATTTTTCCTTTTTTTTTTCTATCGCACTTTATTATACGCTTCCATGCAACGGATGCCGTTGCTCCCTTACGACCTAGCCGAAGGGATCTTTCCATTGGAAATCTAACACAGCCTATGGATCTACGGTGCCTTTTTCCATGATTCCTTCCATCCTGCCAGAAGCCACGTGCAAGCTTCTACTTCGGCCAGCTGACGACCATCATGGCGGCACCGGTTGCCAATGGAAATCAGCTGTCTCTACCATCCATTATCCTTCCGTCCTTCTATCCTCTAGGTATGTCCCGGGGATACACGGGAAACAATGCCAGCAGGATGATATTGTACAGTATCCAAGCCAAGAAATCGTCTACGCTCGGATATTTCATATCGACCATAAATTCTCGATATCATTACCTTTTCGTTACGTAAATTTGACAAAGTCTCAAAAACGCATATCGTCAAGAAAAAAATCCAGTTGTAAATATTCCATAGTAAAATGTCATACCTGCATTGCACTAGTAGGATCGAACGTTTCGAAATAATACATAAAAATTTATCATAAAGTGATACTTCGGCCTGGTCGATTATTATCGTCAGATAACCGTATTCCAACTGCGACAAGGGCCTTGACTCCAGGAGTTACTAGGACAATGAACTAGAACTACGCCTATATGGACGCTACAAGATACAGTAGCTTACCGCCCCGTCAAATAGAATTTCTACAGCGCTGCATCCAGTTACGTAATTTTGCTCTGGGATATATATATATATATACCCACAAGAAAAAATTGCGCTACAAGTCCATTTACGAATAATAATACAGGACCGACAAGGTTCAGGCGATAAGCGCCGTAGAAATCCATACGATATTTACACAGCGTACCAGGTATCTACAGTCCGAGCGAAACGGTACCTGCAAACCTACCCTTTAACGAAGGGCCCAAAGAAGGGTAAAATGGCACGGCAAAGAGGGCAGGTGGGACCGTAATGCTCCAACTCTCTCATCCAGCAATGTAACCCAAGGGGTAGGTATATCCAATTATTAAAATTCGAGGGTTTTATCGCCTTCGATGAAATACCCATAGAAGGTATAGGGATCCAAAGTTCGTCCTACAGTGCCCACGTCTTTTGATCCCTTAAAGGGACAAGCAAGCTACCCTCGGCCAAGTATCAGGGTTCCTAGTTTCCGGCTACGGGCTATTGGCCCCAGTGGGATATCGGATGCGCTACGTAGTTTCGTGGAAATGCGCATTCAAGGCACAATAAATAAAAGGCCCAATCGGCCTACGTGAAATTACATTGCCGATACGCGGACAGCCTTGTGTCAATGAAACGTTCGTATGGTAAACGAATGGTAAAGCGAAGTCGACCTTAAGCCTGATTCTTATGGTCTCTATATGTTCAATGTCGTCCATCTACCTCGTGGTCATTGTACCATGGAGGTGCTATCTGTTGGGTCCAGCTGCATCCTCGGTTATATGTAGCGAGGATCCCCACTATAGAGGTAGACGTTTATGCTACTCCGGGCTCCGAACCTGACAAAAGCCGACCTTCGGGCTGACATTCACTCCACGTCCTCTCTCTTTCTCTCTGCCCCCTGTCCCCCGCTCCGCCCTTCTCTCTACGATCTTCGCTTCCTCTCGCTCTCTCTCTCTCCCCGTCTCCTTTCTTTCGCCTGAACTCGTCTCTCCCTCCCTTTCTCTTTATTTCTTTCTCTACCGAGTCGGCTCGGGGCCCTACAGTCATCTTGGGACTGGACCCAGCCTCTGCCAGGCACAAAGACCCGTCGTTCCAGCCAACTCCCCGCGGGTGTCCTTACCGGGAATACTTTTGGGCCCTTTTTCAAAACCATAGTCCAAATCCCTCACGAGGATCTTTTGGGACTTATGCTAATGATTTTCATACATTTTTTTTTTTCTTTTTTTTTCATAATAATTTTTCCTCGTTATCCGTACGGGAGAGTCGATCCTTTCAGGAAGTCACTCCGATCGGTTTTGATACAGGACGATCGTGTCCCGGAGAAAAAGTACCTACAGTAAGGCCCAGAAGGAGGGGGCCCCGACCTCGGGATATTCATGGAGAATGGCCACGAGCGCCAATGAGGCTTTTACGTGCGTTCTCTTTGACGAATTCGACCGGCCGACGTCTTTCTCGTGTAAACGAGCAGGTCCGGGTCGTTGCTTTTGCCGTTCGGGTTGCTTGTCAATGGGTGAATTGGGTATGTGTGTATATGGCAACTTTGGGATAAATCTGTAAGCAGGTCCCATCGGTGCCCGGGCCACGCAGTCGTGGACTGTGTGTACGAGACTCTTTTTTTTTTTTTTGTTTTTTTTTCCGACGAGTATATGAAATACGAAACAGCGAGGATTTTTATCAAATGAAAATTCATAATCCTTTCTCCAGACTTAATCCCGTATACGACGTGCAATGTAGTACAGTGGAAATTATTAGGAATAACGTATACCAGTATTGCTAATTAAATACGTGACTCGTGTCACTGGATTTTAATTAATATCGCTGGACGATTTTGGACTGTCAGACAATTTTTCACTCTGAAAATTTATATTCATCAATATTCACTCTCGCGATTCGCAATATCGTTTTGTAAGTCGGGCATTTTTAATTACTCCTCAGATTTGCATACAATGCAAAAGTTATTACATTGCAACGCTATACCCGAACTTTAGTGCGTTGAATATTTTTTTTTTTTGGGTTTGCGCCATGTATAAATTTTTTGAATATTTTATGTATGAGCTGACTTCGAATTGAATCGAGATCTTGATTGAATCGATACTGCAAAAAAAAAGAATTTTAGAAAACAAGACTCGTACTACTAGGACTGTACGTTGCTTTGAGATTTTCTTATTTTCCCAGAGAGTACGTAGTGGAGGTATATCTTCCGTGCCCTTACGAGTCTTGGATCTCAGGTCGGGATTCAGGTGGGATCTCCGCTTTGTCGACTGTCCAGAAGGTTTAAGGTCGGACACGGTAGACCTTAAGGATTTCGTTTACCTGTCCGAATAAAAGGTCCGCATTGCCTATGTAACAGTCTACAGAATTACATCTGAGTAAATACATGTTCTTTCGTGAGCACTGTACTACGTTCGCAAAGTATCCATAGGATATATACAGTTTGAATAAAAAAATTTTTTTTTCCTAATTTCCAAAACTCTTTCTCAACTAAGTTTTGCATTCGTATAACCCGCATTAAGCAACTGCCATACGCAATCTGACAATAGACCAGACGCGGTGAAAGTTGTCAGTCGATATACCAAAGGTATTCAAAAAGTTCCAGCAACATGCTCATGAGCAATGCAGCAAGGCCCTTCAAGGTGTGCCGGAAACGCCATAATCGGCGTACACAGCAACTCGACCAGACTGACTCGTATCATTAAAAAAAAAGCACATTCCTCTTTGGATAATGACGAAATAAAAAAAGGCGAGCAACGTACAGACACTGTGAATATTTTTAAAAAGTCAAAAATAAAAAACAGCAATATCAGCGTATACGGCAGGGCGAATAAAACGGTTACATTGCTTCTTCAATGGGATGGGAATGTAATTTTAGGTGTGCGTATACATGTATATATATGAGCAAAAGACACTTATGTTGGCCGACAGACCTTCGGCCGATCACAGTTCGTCCGTCCTTTCACCTTTCCCTCCGCCGTCGTAGCATTTGTCATTCCATTTGGTTCAGACCTTAAAGCAACTTCCTTTTACCTGGAGCTTCGGACCCGGGTTGAAACGAAGGGCCCCGTTGGCACCGTCTGGGACCGTGAGTCCCAAGGTCCCTAGCTCCGTCCCTCCGTTAAACTTTCCTGCGATGATATAGTCGCTTCGTTCTACGTTCTATCGCGAACCCCAACACCGAAGTTCCCTTCTTCTTCCTTTGCCTTCGATATATACATTGCTTCGATCTACGAGTCCACATTCACTTTCCCCATTGCCGTGTTATTTTTCTGGCATCTTATACCCGTCTTTACCCTCTTTTTACACGACTCTATTTCTCATTGTCACGTATACAAGTCTATTATATATATTGCGCCTTGTATACAAATTTTCCTGACTCGTTCATACGACATTAACGAGACGCCATCGATCCAAGTTATAAATGGTTATAAAAATGCGTCTTGATACAATTTACACGAGTATTGACAGAAATACACGTGTGAACGACGTGTGTTTGACTATTGCATGCCCTTCCACTTACAAGTTCCTTAAGCCAGCGTGCAGTGTAGTAGACGTGTAGCTGGTTACTTCTAGGCTGCCGTTTCTTAAATCGTGCTCGTTCCTAATTTGGATTACCAGGAACATACGGTGTACAGTATATACGTATACAGTGCTACCGAACAGTAAAATAGCCATCGAGAGCCGTTTTCAATTCAACCGTAAGGAGTCTAGTCCGGTGCGAAGCTGAAATTCGGCAATGGCAGTGCATATGCAATGTACTAGCACGAAGCACTGTATAGGGTTATATACTGGCGAAAAGGAGTCACTGCGAAACTCTAGTTGGCACGAGGGTTGTTCCCCTACCGTGTATATCCCCATATCGTTTCTCTAGGTACAGTCGGCGCGCTGACGATGGTTAATAATGGTGGGTACGTTCAGACCGGTAGCAAAAGCAGGAGCGCAGCAAGACGGCAAAGTAAAAGTGCGGCAGCGTATACCCGGTGTACGTATCCCCCTCCGGACTGTACGCGCTGCAGTGTGTGTCGCGGATCGGAGAGACTGTACTTTTATGTTGCTATCCCCACTGGCGTAGGTACAGTGGCATGCGCGTCTCGACTCGACGGAGGTTCGCCGTCCCTCAGTCACCGCTGGGCCGTCGCCGAGGCAGCACCGATGCTCTGTCTCGTATTTTTCGTATGTTCGCGTGGCTTTACCAACCTTTAATTATTGATGTCTGGTGCGGCACGAAACCACTTTATTTGTGAACGACGCGGAAAGCGACATTGCCAGTATACGCGGGCAGTGGTGTTGTGCGCGACTAGTGCAATAAAATTAATAATCCGAAATCGTTATAATATCATTGGTGCGCGCTCCTTGGATATACGTACGCGATATGGATTGGGCAGTTAAGGCACGACGAACGTAAGTCCTACGATGGCTTATTATCTGTTATAAATTGTGCAGTGTTGGTTGTGTCTCTTGTTACACCGTAAATCCTTGTACCGAGGGCTCTCTTCCGTCAGATATCGTTGTCGTACATGTAACTTTTACGTATCCGTGTACGGGAGCAACCCTTTGTTTCCATGTTAAGCTTTGTCTTCAGCCTGTACCCATACGACTGGAAGGATCTGCAAGGATGTGCAGAAAGGATCGAAGTGCGAAGGAGGAGAGCCCTCATGAGTGTAACATGTGCGTTCCGTGAGTGAATATAATTATAATAATTAATGGATAAACGAATTTAGGCTCTTTGTATACATACGATGCTCCGATTTACAGTCGGAGGACGGTTAGGGCTTGATTGCATCAATAAGTGTGATTCTTGCGTACTTCGCCGTGCAGGCTGCATTGCCGTTGAGTTGTGGGATCGTGTGTGAATATATATTGTTTATGGAGTTTATGCAAGCGTGCGTAATCGTGCGTGAACTTTCGTACCCGTGCTGTATCGAAAGCACGAGGAACTACTATCGTACTGATTAGAAGCGCTATAGAGTATATCTATATATGCATTGGTTTTACGTGTACGATTCCTTACGGACTCCGATGCTCGAACAAAGGGCTCTTTATGTTTCGACTGTAAGGCTTCTGGATAGAAAGGAGTCCTGGCGTGTGTTTTTTTTTACACTGCTTCGGTTTTCGTAGACGTCGGTCTGTCGCCAACGACGGTTAATCCGATTAGGACGGCGAGTCGTTCGATTGTGGTAAAATACGACGCGAGCTGTGAGAGGGAGTGTGAGAGAGAACGAGATGGCGATGTAGAAAGAAAAAGGAGAGAGAAAAAAAATGCAAAATGTCGTCAAATACTCGGGCGCGGCATTGTTTGTCATCGATGATGACATTCCAACTGAAACCGTCGGGCCACTTTCCAACGAGCGACAACTTCGAGATCCGATTCTCGTTGCGTTGACTCTTTTAAATTTTTCGAAAGTCCTGTATGCTTCGTGCTTGAAATTTTCGTTCGCGTGGGAAACTCGTCGTACGGCCGTGCATGGAAACGCATCCTCGTGAATCACCGACGCTCTCGTGGAAAATCTATCGAGAG
Source organism: Cephus cinctus (assembly GCF_000341935.2). Taxonomy (NCBI): domain Eukaryota; kingdom Metazoa; phylum Arthropoda; class Insecta; order Hymenoptera; family Cephidae; genus Cephus; species Cephus cinctus. The sequence continues at coordinate 271,544 of NW_014334032.1, read as the reverse complement.
ACCCGTAAAAGGATCAGGGTGTCAAGTATCGTACGTGTTTCACAAACACGTTTAATTAGCACCAAGGATAAAGAGACGGGTCTGTGCCTCCGAGAGAAGAAAATAGTTGACGAGGGAGAAGAGAGAAAGAAAAATTGAAATAAAAATCAAAAACTCTCGCAGTCTCTAACTCGAGTCGGGACACACGTGTGTACAAAGATGGCCGCACCGATTTGGCCAGGCATGATTTTTCTATCGAAGCAACCGAATCGCCCCGGGATACCAGAATCGATTTCTGATCTGGCTCGATCGTGCTATTGCCAGGAAGGGAATATAGATCGAATCGATTGAGCCTTCTTTGGATATACCTCATTGCCAATTACAACGCTAGGAACTGAACCTTCGTAATTGTGACGCTTTTACCAACTTACCAATACGTGGACTTACGGTACCTATAGCGGGCAGTGGTTTTACCTGGAAATATGTAATCCGGGCATAGTTCGCTCGAAGCCAGGTTGACTATGAGCAATTTCAAAGGTCCGGTCGTTACGGAAAAATTACGCGCAAGGATGGTTATCCGTACAATCCGTTACTCGATTGAAATCAGTAGACTTTTTCAAGGCCGATAACACTCGCGTTTTGAAGTAACCTATCGTGACTGCAACTACAGTCCGTTTCAACTTCCTAAAGCCAAAGCATCATGGCCGCTGGCTCGACTGCACCGCATAACTGGTTTGAAGGGCCGTTTGCCTCAAAATTCCAAAGTAGTGGCAGGACGTTGCCTGCCTGCCAGCCTGCTTACCAGACCCGGCTGCCTCGCAGTTGGTAAGACTGTCAGTCTGCTGCCACGGGCTTTATCCCTTCGAACTTTCCTATATTAATTCTTTTAGTCAATAACAAAATTAAGTTTTTATCCCACATATTCAAAAGTGACCATCGACACACTACTTATCGATGCGCTTTATCTTTAATTCAAAATTCAAGCAATTGTCACCTACAGTGCTTCCGAGGATTGCAAAGCCAGTATATGGACGTCTCGAAGTACATAGCAGTTTTGCATTACCAGCCACGTGTGTGCCAGTCTTTGGTAATTAAATACCCGACGAATGAATAACGCTTCCTCTTTTTGTTATTTTCCTTTATTCTCTCTCTCTCTCTCTCTCTCTCTCTCTCTCTCACTCTCACTCTCACTCTTCTCCTCGAGCCACGTTCTTCGCTCTGCTCTTTCGTTATACTCGCAAATTCGCGACCTCGAAGCGCGTCTGCTGGCCAGACAGCTCCACCGTACCGCTCGACTTACGTTATGCATAGGCGGTCGGGCAACCGTATGCAAATCCCTTTGAGGATTCGTAATGCGAAAAAGGAATCAATTGATTCGAAGTAACACGGGCTATGGAGATTCCGATTGATCTTTTTCTTTTTTCTTTTTTTTCCTTTCTAGCCTCGCGCTTCTGTTTCAATCGCGACGGAATAATCTATGAGGAATCGATACGTCGTGTCTGCCTTGTTTAATGTATTGACTTATTTTATTAACACCTGATCTACTGTATCCTCTCGTGACACTCTCGACATTTCTTTCACTCCCGTCTCACTCTTCCTCTCGCCGTATACGCCAACGCAAACGTGCAACGCCACTCGTTAACTCGCTCTCGTATCTTATCGTTAGACTATTTGCCCACCTAACTCGGACGTCTTTTACCTACCTGCCTACTCGTCGAGCAAACGGAGACAAAAACAAGAACTGACGCTTATCGTATTTTTTTCTTTCAGACTGGGCCGTTTTGTACCGAGCAAAAATGAAGACACGAGGTATCGATTCTCAGGCATTCTCATATTATTTATCTTGTGCGGGAGGACTATTGATTTTCAAAATAGCAAAAAAAAATCACACAACACATACATATATATATATATGTATAATTTTTATCGCGAATACGCTTAGTATCGGAACTACGATATGTAGACACACATTACGGGCGCTGCTTGGAGGCTAATTTTTATACGGGCCTGTACATATACATATATATCGTTATACGTGTACGCGTGCTCGGAGATCCAGAAACAAGAGTCTCATGGGAACCCAATTGTCGCGCAGCTCGAAGCACATTAAACTCCATTTCGTAGGAGCGTCAACTACGCGGAGGCGGGTTTATTTGCAAATGGAAGTAGCCTTACTCCAAACTGTTAGTTAGTTGCGCTTGTACTATTGTCTGCTTATACACGCATATATACACGTGGGTGCGCGCGTCGAGACTGTGTCGTCATCGGAGCAGCTGTTTTCATTCAACGTCGCCCTTCTTTCTTAGTTAGCGACTTCCTCTGGACGACGGCTTAATTACGCCATGTCGTAAGTTTCTTTTAGCTCTTTCATTGAGAGCACTTCGAGAGGATAAGATGCACGAGAGTGACCACTGATCATTATACAAAGTGAAATAAGACGGAGATGCGCGCATCTCCCGGCGGATGGGGGTGAAGAGGAGGGGGGGGGGTAGATGGGAGTGACGTATGACGAAGTCGCGACAGCACGGCGACCATACGTAAAGACGTCTTTTACGTCGTGCGATAGTTTCTCGAGAAATTTGGACGTTACAGATATTTTTTTTCTCTTTGATTTGTCAATTAAAAAAAAAAATATTTTTTCGTAAATTTTTTTTTTTTTTTTTCGGCTGGCCGCGTCACCGGGAAACGAAACAGTTCGCTCTCGTTCGTGCCAACCATCCGGATCGAAAGAACTTTTGGAAGGGTAGGGCGTTCCCGGCGACGCCCGGCGTCTCCCAACGTTCCTACGTAACCCTGGCGGAACTTGAGAAAAGGATCCAGCCTCCGGTCGAGCGTGAAGATTGATTCTGCGACTTTGATTGAATGGCTGAGAGACTCTCTAACCTAACCCGAGCCCAAGCTAACCCGCGTATACGCTTTCCAGGTCCCTGCATTTCTTCGGCCACGTTCGACCGATATATTCGAAGTCTTAACCCGCGTGTCTACGTTCTCTATTTTTCGTCAGTCCACTCTCGTTTTTTCGCGCCGATCTTCTCTCGTTGCTCCTCCCTTTCGGCAAATCCTAATAAGATTCCGGGAACAGGTGAAGCTGCCTGGAAACTCGCTCCGGCGCCGCCAACTGGGCTTCATCGAATCTTCATTTCTCGTTCAAGGTCGTATCTCGTATTCTCGGCCCAGAGCCAATGCGCTCGATCTCCCCCCCGAAGCCTTGGTCACGGTCCTGACCAACCAGTGCCGTACCACCTTCGGGGCACCTAGAATAAGTCCATCACGCCTTTATACCGATATTCGCGGTTGGGCGTGTCAATTGACTGCACTTGGGGATTCGCTCGTTAAATATTTTTTGATTTTCAATCAAACTCTCGAATGACGGACGGCTCGGAGTCGATCGGCTATTCCCTTGTACCCGCAGTGTCTGGCGGACGAAGAAACGTCAGCCGGGCGAATCACCAGCCGCGGATTTACATTTGAAAGTCAAATATAATCGGAATAACGTAATACCGTGGAATCTTTTCTTTTTTTTTTTCCTTTTTTTTTCATGGGCATCATCGGTCAAACGCTTCTTCCTCGCTTTCTAACGATTTTTGCTTGTACCCGAATCCTCATGCTTGACCTTCGACGTCGATTATGGAATTTTGATAAATTATTTTTCTCTAACGACTAACGAATTGCGCTAGCGATACTTTCTAAAACTAAGACTTGACGATTGACAAAATTACGATAAAAAGCGGCTGCTTGAAATTTGTCTTATGCAAATTTTGCTGTTAATTATTTTTTTTTTATTTTTAATGACGATCTATGTACAGTCGACTCTGTGTGTGTGTATATATATATATAGGTCGTTGTCCTTCTCCCTTCTTCCACCTCTTCTTCCTCCGTGCTTTTAGCTTTTCTAATGTCACGCCTACGCTCTAGCCACACTTCCTGGCTCCTCTGCCTTCCGTACGACATTAAAATCAGCCTTAAGCTTCTATTCGTATCCCTCGACTGCGAAACTCTCGTACACCGACCGAAAGACGCGCTTCTCTAGCGCGTTCGACGCGCTTTTGATGATTCTTTGAAGAAAAAAAAAGCCCTCGCGCACGTTGCCACGCACTCACGCACTCACGCACGCCCAAGCGCAGGGAACGTTTTTTTTCGTAAGCGACGATAAATATATTACCAAACAGACCGGGCTGCCCGCTGACCCATTTGTGAAACTGCGCGACTCTTGCCACACGAACCTCTCTGCAAAGGTTACAACACTTTACGAATTACGCGGGCCGGCCGACCTGCCAGGGCCGTGCGATGTTATGTCCTGTGCATTATAAAAAAAAAAAAAATTATTTTTCCAAAGGTCAATAAAATCAGATTCCATCGATAATCAATACAAATACGAATTTCAAAGTACATATTTCCACATATTTCAGTTCTACGTATATATACACTCTGAATTTCATATACGATCATACGTGAAAATTTAATCCACGTCACACACGTCCCGTTCGAAAATAATGTATTCCGTGGATTTTGAGAAAATGAGGAAATTCTCGCGTCCGAGGTAAATTTGTCTCTCTGAAATTACCAGTTTCCATCTCACGGACCCACCTTCGATATACAGCTCAATACATGCCTCACCCGTACGTAACGTATGCACGGTACGTATTCAGGTGACTGTAAAAGCATCGTCTGCTTTACATGTTCACGTTTTATTGACGAGCCTCCCAGCGCTCCGAAATCCCATAGAGTGCAGCTGCAAGTGCAACGCACGTTACTTCTGTATTGCGCTGCGAATGCAGGCGCGACGAGAGAAGACAAAAGACACGAGAGACCATTAATTGTCCGCGTGTCACGTACGCGAGAGCACCGGGCAAAAGTCGATTGTCCTTTGTTCGTCCCTGACTGTTCCTGCGGGACCCCGGGTCTCTTCGGGATGACTTTTGGGTACCGTGTAACGATTAACGGGAACGTCGATCATCGATACGTATCGGTCCTTGCTGTATACTTAACCCACGTGTACATAGATACACCGTGAACAACGCGGAAGTTAACGCGGATGTCGTAACACGGTTGTTACCCTTCGTAGAACGAATAGCAACCGGTAATGGCGGCAACGTGTGCCTATCGTTGATATTGCCACGTTGCACGTGTACCGATTATTTGTTATTACCTGCTCGCGTCAATTGTAGTAAAAAATATATATATATATATATATATATATATATATAAGATGTATATAGATATACGTGGTAACTTAGTAGCGTTACGCCTGATGGTTTTTTTTTTAATACGTTGACCCTGAATTTTCAAAAAAAAAAAAATATTACGTTCAGTGCAGCGTCGCGACGCCCTCCACGTTATGCACAGTATGTATAGGGTGTTTATATGTCGGTATTGATACATCGGTCAGAGACCTTCCCGCTGTGTCTGTAAACGGATACAAGCCGTTGACTGATAACGCGTGTATCCATCACCGATAATTGATAACGCAGGAGAGTCATGAGCTTTTCGAAAAGTTTTTTAAAGAAAACTTTGTTGCCCGCGATAAGACGACGTTGAGGTTGAATTTTTGTGGGGGGGGTTTTTTTTTTTGACCTCGCGTTTTTAACGTTACTCGCGGGGTTTCCTACGGGTATCCTTTGTGCAGTTCCTTTCCCTTTGTCCGGCTTCGGGGCCGATGTTTTTAGGGCGGCCAGTACGGGGATGCGGGAAAGGGCGCCGCACATGGATGCACGGTCCTACGTGGTTGGGCCCGTGTGCACGTGTGTACATATGGTCGGAACCCGACCGAACCTCCGTCGAAGGTCATGGGATCGGTTCTAGCCGTAGAGCCGAGGCTTCTAGAAGGTTCCAGACAGACAGACAGACGGGATTCCAGAAAGTCAAGGGATCGTGGAACCCACCGTGACTCAGTCTTCTTTGAATCCTGACCATATGTTCAATTTGGACACAATGATCTCTCGCGATGGACTATCTCCATTTTTAGATACCCATCTACGCCTACCTGCCTTCTCCGTACGTTCCAAAATCCGAACCCAAGTTAACGATCCGAGATTTAAAATCTGCCGACGTGGTTTTAACCCTTCTGGAAAAAAAAAAAAAAAAATCACCCCAATAACCGACCCTCCTTACCGCGCATGTCCTGCACTTCGCAGCGCTGCACTTGGACCAGGCTCTGCGCAGCCTCCACATGGTACAATACTCCCGTATAGACGTTGCATGCGGGTAGGTACAGTTGGGAAACAAGTTTTCCGAACCCGTTCAAAGTTTCCCAGGTACTCGGTCCTTGGGTCGAAGGAAGTTACGCCGAAGCGGGTATAGGGTACGTATCTTCGGGTACTTCCGGCAGTAGCCAGTGGCTCCGAGGAATTCGTCTGATCTACGGCGCGGAGTATTGTCGTCGTGAGATCATTCCTATGAACGGACTTCGTTTATCGTCGACTGGCCATGTACTCTGATCTTGTTCCGTGAATGAACGTTAATTATTGTTACGGACGCAGGCCTTATGGGTCCAGCGGGTCTGTACTTCGTCAATGAACTCGTTCGTTAAACACCGAACGACTTGAACCGAACCCTGATGACTTTTGCGCGCCCAGCGTCCTCCTCGAGAAAAATACGAGAGGACTGGTGGCGCAGATGAGGAACGTCTCGTGGGAACGAGATCTCATCACGATCGTAGATCCGATACCAGGCGACGGGGATGCTGCGAGGATTTGCACGATTGCGACAAAGACGCGACTCCTGAACGATCCTCCGTTTACCCATCGGACTTGGCTGATTGTGATCCTGAACAGATGGGACCCCACTGGACCGGATCGCGCAGCTTCTCTGTACCCCCCATTTAAATAATATCAGAATGATGTCTGGCGCTGTTTCTTTTTCTACGTCTTCTCAGGAGCCTGGGATGCTGTGCTCAAGACTGTATTTTCTTTTTAACCAAGCTGGCCCGACCTGGTCCTACCGGGTCCCAGACAAAGCGCACAAAGGCCCAGATCTCGACCATTGGTCCCCCGGGTACGGGCCCACACGTAGAGACTACCTAACCTTCCACCTCTTCCCCCCCACTTCACCCTTGTATCCTCTCTCTCCCTCTCTCACTCCTGTCGCCATGTCGGCTGAATACTTTCACTGGTTTCACGGCCAGCAGACACACGTTACACGATGCTAATAATACCCGCTGCCTTCTATCATCGCTTTGCCATGTCCGTTACACGCGGCGTTAACCATGTAAGGTGCGTACACACGAGTGTCGATGTATCTTAAAGCCCGAATAAATCCTCGGGACTCGATCTCCTCTCTCCGCCATTGGTCGACGACCTCCGTAGCCGCCTGTTCGATGACCGGCCAACTGCGATCGAACTCCCAAGATACTGATTGGCCTCTATCGATTTGACCTCGACCTGCCTCTCAATCGGACACGCCACTCGGCCAGAGTCCCTCCGCGCTCATCCGCACGACGAAAATGCAACCGGCGCGCATCTTCCCGTCCTCGTCCTCCCGTCCCTTCTCCGAACGCCGACTCGTCGTTAAACACGATCCTGTTATGCACCGCGTTCCTAAACATCGAATCGGCGGGGACGCGCATGCCACGATCACGTATAGATAACAAATGTCAGGGAGCGCCAACACGGTCCGCGCTATCTCTCGTAACGTGGATTTCGAGTAAACAAACCGGGGCTCGTGCGATGTAAACCGAATACCTACTGCGCTGCCCCTCGCGGAACTTTTTCGAACCGGAGCCCCGGGATATCATGGCTGACGCGGTAGTCGGGATATAGGAGGCTCGCTTCGTTATTAGACATTTCAAAATCTGCATCCCGGGTCCACTCGTTAGCTGCCATTGTCGTTTTACGCTTGTGGACAAACTAACGAGCTTTAAGGTACTATCGCACACGTGTGTCTTGTGCCTATTCATTAAATTAGGTAACAATGGATGGACGGATGTATGTGCGTATATATATATATATATACTTCGCTCTACCATTCCCTTCTCTATATGTATCCCGTGCATGTCCACCTCGTCACGTTCTTTTTCCCGGCGTTATCTCTTTCTGTCCCACCCTCTATATACGTACCTATGTACCAACATGCCCATCGCTCGGAATATGCTCTCGCTTCTGTCCCGATCGGCTGGTGGGAGAAACGACGAAGGATGCCGTGTGAGTCGGTCGGTGGGGTCGAGACCAGACAAGGTCACGGCTACCGAGTGCCTCTCGTTCGGCCGGTCGGTCTGGCGGACAGGCACCGACACCAGCGACACGGCCATCTTGAGAACACGCGTAGCGTCATCGAATGCACTTGGAATAAAATATCAAAAGATTGCTCCTCCGACGGTCGGCCGGCCGATGCTGGTTTCACTCGCCAAGTCGAAGATTACGTTCACCGAGTGGCATACGTGGGATCTCCTGCACCCGGTACCAGGGCCGTGCGTAGTGTGTGTGGTTTTGGAAATTTTTTTTTTTTTTTTTTTTTTTTTTTTTTTTTTTTTTTTTTTTCATTATAATTTTTATCGATAACGCATTGATTGGCCGTCGTTCGGGTAGTCCCAGGGCCGCTCGATCCAACCGTAAGAAACAATGGTGATTGTCTCCGAACGTTTACAGCCTAATTATGTGAACGCGGGTCCGAGCATGGCGTACTTAACAATGCTATAACTCGTAACAATGTACATTGTTCATTGTTTAAGTGCGGGCTCCGTTTCTTCGCGGTTTACTGACTACCCCGTGTATAAAATCCTACTTGCCTCCCCCCCCCTCCCCCCTCCACTTCGTTCATCCACTTTTCGCTTTCTTTGTCCTTTATACGTGTTCAATGCTATTTCCATTGCTCGACTCCTTTTTTTTTCCTAACCTCCGCCTATGGATGCGGCCCTGGTCGGCTGATGCACGTGCGTGAGACGGCGACGTGCCGATGTTGACACGGATACTCGTACGGGTGTACCTTGCTCCCTGGTTGTGCAGTATGCTAATTTTTAATTTTAATCGAATCAATAACGATGTTGATAAATTTTCGGTTTTTTTGGATGCCACATTTTGAAATCGCTTTTTCCGCGCGGACTTGGCTTTCGGGGCTTGGTCGTCGTGGAGTTTCGCAAGGACACGGCTGACGGGAACCTGTCGCGAAAAACCCACATGAGCCGCATACGTGCGTGCGTTGCATAGGTGTATTTTTTTTTTTTTTTTTTTTTTCCTCAAGCGACTGTCCGTAGTCGGTTGCCATAGGCTTTGGTAAGCGTATACGCAGTACGCGGTACGTGTCTCCTCGCCTTCTCACTCTCCACGCCTCAGTCCGTAGCCGTCAAGGGAGACACTATTTTCTTGACATCTCGCGCCTTTCGTTTTTCCTTCGATGGGAGTCGGTCCTTGAGAAAATCTTCTTGCCTCGATTCTCAATTTCATCATTGCCAACTAGATCGCAAGGCGAGTCCCTCGTTGAATCCTGATAGCCGACGTTTGCCCTGCCCCCCTTTGCTCCTCCCCGTCCACGCTCCGTCGACCGACCGACCGACGGCAGAGACACGTTGCTGGTCGCGGCGACTCGCCGAAGCTCTCCTCGATGCCGACCGACAGGTACAAAATAGGAATCGCGGGATCCACGACGGTTGCAGGTCGCGCTTAAGGGAGCAGCCGAGGAAATGAAAAATCGGCGCAATCGTCCCACGTGTCTCGGGGCCAATTGCAAAGAGCACGCGATCCGGCAATCGTCTTGTTCCGAATTTGGCGGGAAAAAAAAAACAGCCGCAGCGCGAGAAGGTCGTCCCGCGTATAGATGGGAAATACAGATGGTCAGACGGTTAACGTAATTGCACGTGAGCGCGGGTACCTGCTGTTGATTCCAACGAACGCCCCTTTCGAGTGTTCTTCGATACGACTAATTTTTTTTTTTCTTTTTTTTTTTTGCAAATTTTATTCCACATAAATCTTATCGACCTCGTATTATTTCTTGGGAGCTCGTAACAAAAAGAAAAATCTTCTGCTTCATCATCCTACGCGATCCGTCATTCTCTCTTGCCTTCCTTCCTCTCGCTGCTTCGAAATAGGCTGAAACCCTTAGCTGACGATTGCCAATTACGTTTACGAGGCTTGTTATTCTGTTTCGGGATCCTCTGGGGCCAAGTCACGCAACGGACTGTACCTTCTTCTATTGTTGGCTCTGCGCCTTTGGGTTTGGGTCTTGTTCTTCGTTTCCGAGGGGATGCAGAATCGACGAATGGGAATTGCATGGGAATATATATATATATATATACACACACACACGTGCTGTGTCACGAAGACTGTCGAAGGCGTCACAGAAAGCGCTTCTCTCGCCTTCCACCGATAGCACGGAGAACGTCCGAAGGATACCCGACGAGAAAGGTTGCCGTTTTTATGCTCCTGCCCTTCACCGCCCCCTCGTATCGCTTACTATTGCGAAACACTTAACGAGCCTTCTGAAACGTTCTCTAATTCACGGCGCTTGGCCACTCGGTCGGAGTGGGAACGTCCGATGATTTTCTTGACTATTCGGATGCGATGCATTGGCAAGAAAATTAACTATTAACTATTAACGACCTCGGGGGATATGCAACTAGGGGATCGCTTGATTAGTCGATCGATCGAGGATTTTGAACAGCTGATCTGGAAACTGCCTTTATTATTTCGTTAAATTTATATTTCGAATCGTACGCTTTCGTTCACTCGTTGTCAGTTTTTTCCGTGGTCTCGCTTCTTTTCGCCTGGGTCCTTTCACTGTGGTGACCCCCTCCCGCCTCCCCGTAACAGACCCAGGTCTTATCCCTCCATCGGGGCCCAACGGTGATTACAGTCGCCACGCTCGAGAGGGAAATCTGTTTCTCAAATAATTTCCCATTCGCCGATCTCCTGATCAGCCCAGGGAACAGGGAGATGGTAAATGGGACTAGGACCGGGCCCAAAATATTTCTATGAGGATTAGCCAATCTTAATTCACGTGGGACGTCTTGTGCGTATGGAAGCGATTGTCTATCAAAGGCCGGGCCCCGGATCTTTCGATTATCTGGGCCCTGACGCCCGGTGACGTGGGACTAGGAACAAAAATTTAGGGGCCTTATTTTAATGGCTGTGCTCAATGCTGGCGAGAGAAAAGAATTGGTATCAGTCCCCTCCCCCCCCCCCCCCCCCC
>NW_014334032.1:252393-260387 GCF_000341935.2 Cephus cinctus | reverse complement strand
CCCCCCCCCGCCCCCCCGGGACCATAAAGCTATTAGTTATTGAACAACAGGGAGTGGCGAATATGGGAAGTGGATGCGAACTAGAACGAAGTGGCCGTAAGCCTTCTGTGTGTTCACTATGGCTTCAGCTTCCAAGGGGCCTTATGGCGGCAGTGGCCTAGGCGCGGGGCCCACTGAACATCACGGTACGGCCTTTGTCGTTGCAGCTGGTGAACAGGTGCGAGGGCGACGGACTCGTCAGCTGTTTCTAAACGCGATACCATGTAAACGCACATCAGCGTATGAACCGACCTTTACGTATGATCAGCCTACGGGTTAAACTTTATCTTGAAATAACCCATAAGTTTCAAAAATACACTCGTCTGCCATAATTATGTAATCTTCATTAAATACGTTTATCATATAGAAAAAAAAAAAAAAAAAATTAATTGTTATAAAAATAAGGGAAATAAAATTTTCTCAAAATTCCCTAGTACTTTATTCACTATAAAATAATTCGAGGCTCTAACGTGTACAGTCGTTCCAATAGTTATCAACAGACCGCGACTGGCAGTACCGTGCGTGCTGACTATGACAGTACCGTTATCCACATTCGTTTGATCGATCTCGTTTACTTCGAACGTCAACGTTTTTTCTTGCACGAAAATGTGAAAAAAAAAAAATAAAAAAAAAGTAAAGCCATACCCATAGGTTAGTCTCGTCCGTTGCATCGATGCGTGCTCGATGAATTATTTCTCTTTTCTCTCTCTCTCTCTCGCTTTATTCACTGGTCTCTCCTCCTTCTCTGATAAAAAGGCTTTGTTACCCGTATACGAATCTCTTACGGGCGCCACGCAAAAGAAAACCTTTGAATTCTCATCGGGCATTTCCAAAAGCGATACTCGGCCGACGGGGGGGAGCCTCCCTCTTCTGTCTCTCCCCCTTCTGTAAGGACCGAATTTTAGCCCGGGAGATTTTTGCCGGTTTACTTGCGCGGGTGGAACGGGCTATACGGTGGTACGAGAGGGGGATGGATTTGAGTTGGGTTTTGTTGGGGTGGCGAGGGGGGTGGGACGTGAGGGTGGCCGAGAGAGTGAGAGAGTGAGAGAGGCCACGGATCAATACCACAGGCAGTCGCGCCTCTGGCACATTCACCGTCCAAACCTTTCCAACGAAGCGTGCTTGCGTTCGTACCGTCAAAATTCACCGCAGAATCCGATCCTACGGTCGGATTTTGAATTTTCCCACGGGTACTCTGTCTCTCTCTCTCTCGCGTTCGCTCCTGGATGGCAGAAGAGACAGGCTGGAGAAAAATCCGAAAATCGGTCGTGGGGCGTTTCGATTCTCGGAGATTCGTCGAGGAACCGAGGAAATCGGAGACGAGAGGCAATGACTTTTTATTTTTAAGGATTTTTTGAAAATTTTTTTTTTCGCTTTTTTTTACCCGAAAAACTAAATTTTGTCTTTCTCTGCCTCCATTCGGTTCGTATACGAGCTGGTAGATATGATCCATCCGTAACTTATCCCGGGGTACTTTCCGTTTCTAAAGTTTGACTGCGACGGCTGCTGCTTTTAGGAGGAATTGAAAGTTTTCTTTTTTTTTTTCTTGCCGATAAAAAGTACATCTGCCAATCTTCTCGTACACAGTCTGTAATAACTTCGTCTACTGCTTGATTGCTTCTGATCAGAGGATACTTGCTTAGACGATCCTCGCGATCGATCTCGATTACCGATACGTTACTTGTTGGCTTGACTGTACGTTAAATCAAAGTCGATCTGTAAATCGAATTTAAATTGTATGGCCATTCGTCGACTGGGTTATGCCGAGAATTCACGAGGAGCATCGGTCCCGTGCGCTTCCGCTTGTCGTAACAGTCGGCATTAATTCGAAAGGCTCGATCGATTTGGCGAGTCCTCGACATTACGGATTACGACTGTATTCACGGTGCAATGGAAACGAAGGTGGAAGCCGGGACTGTTTAAGCGGGAGATTAGTTTGATCAACTTGGGAATTAATACAAATTAGCTATGGCTTTTCACAGCGTCGACTAATCTCTGCGCTACGACGAAATTGACCCCGCAATCCTGTCCGGTATCTGCGGCCGGAAGTTAACCACAGCGGAAGTAGCTGTTACGTCAATGAATGTATATACCAGTATAACGCGTGGCCAGAGTCTAGTACGACGTCCCATTCATTCGATCGAAAATATTTTACTGCCTCTACTAACCGGTTGGTGATTTGAAAATTTTGTAAAAAAAAAAAAAAAAAAGTGTAAATTATTTTCCTCACCCGTCAGACACTGTGCTGATTCGGTGTAATCGTTAAAGTCACGTTAAAACGACTTGGACGAGGTAAAAACGCGGATAGCACAACGGTTAGAGAGGCATTAGAAAGTTAATTTTGCGTAACGAGTGTCTTTTTGGTTGCAGGTATAAAGCGAATCGTTGCGTGAGCGGGGGCGGCAGCCGCACTAGCGGGGCAACCGGCGGTGGGGGCCTCGTGAGCGGCGGAGTGATAGGGGGCCGCGGCGGCGGCGGCGGCGGAGGCGGAGGATTGGGGGGAGGAGGAGGCGGTGGAGGGGGTAGCCCCGGCAGGGGCGCTATAGAGGGGGCGGCTCCGCCACCACCACCGAGCACAGATCATCACCACCACCACCACCACCATCATCATCACAGTACCACCGGCACGAGGCACCATAGGCACAAATTGCCAGCCGGCAAACAGTGCATCGAACACCGTCATCACCATCATCACCGGCATCACCCTCATCATCGCTCCCACCATCGGGGCATGAACATGGGCCAAAAGATTTCAGGTTAGATATAGGGGAAAAAAAAAAAAGAAGGTTGATGGTACCGTGGGATTATTCGAGGGACGTGTTTTTTTTTTGAGATGGGAAATTTTTTTTTTTTTTTTGAAAATCAAATATCCATCTTTTTTTTGACCCAGGGCCCTTTGTTCGAGGATTTCTATTATTATTGGTTTATCGCGTCGTTATTTTTATTGTTTAAGATGGTTAGAATCGTCGTGGTGGGATTTTTGTCGATCGTCAGCAATAAAAATGAGAAGTTTCTTGATTTATTAATACCCTTATGTCGAGGGACGAATATACGATCGAAGGTATTATCTCGAAGACGGTCGGGGAGCCAGCTCAGGATACCCTTGAAGGATAACGTAGAAAGGACCGGCGATTCTCCTAGCTAGGGTCGTACGAGTGTTTCCACTACTCTTGAACCCTACGGGTAGACGACCCTTCGTATCCTCTCCTAGTCCCTTTTTGGGGTCCCTTCAGGGTCCCTTTCCAGAGACCCTCCAGAACCGCACGTCGAGCCGTAGAGACAGCTGCGGGAGCAAATAAACCTTCGTCCGGGTACACGACCCTTCGTAAGTTACTTGGGGCTCCTGAAACGACGGAAGGACTCGGGGCTTCCCTAATCTTAGTTTACGCGACGGCATTCTAACGCCGGGATCAGCCCCCTTGGCTATACGGAAAGTCAGACAGGGTCGGGTCAACCCAGCAAAGTTCCCTACCCCCACGCACGGAGGTGACTGAACCATCCGCTTGAAATTCTTTTTTTTCTGTTTACTTTTTTTTCTTTTCTCCTTATTAACTTACAATTTACACGAGGATTGGTTTTTTAGGCGGCGTGAAGAGCGTGACGCGCGAAAGCGGTGCGGGGGCGGGTGGCGGCGTCGGCGTCGGCGGAGGTGGTGCTGTGGCTTACAAACCTGTAGTGCCGCGAGAGCTCGCCCAGGACTTCTCAAGACCGGCGCGTCTCGACGTCCTCCTCGATATGCCACCCGCCTCGCGCGAGACCCAGGTTCATCACAGCTGGAACGCCGATGACAGGAGTCTCAATATATTCGTTAAGGTTCGTACGAGGTTATACGTAATCGTGATGATAAAATAAATTAAAAAAAAAAATTTGACCCGGGTCAAAGTCTTCTGGGACCGTCCGTACGTTAACTGTATGAAATTTGTATTCTTGTAGGACGACGACAAGTTGACCTTTCATCGACACCCCGTCGCACAAAGCACCGACTGCATACGAGGGAAGGTCGGCTACACGAAGGGGATGCACGTATGGGAGTTGCACTGGAGCACGAGACAGCGTGGTACCCATGCGGTCGTCGGGGTCGCAACTGCGGACGCGCCTTTACACAGTGTCGGCTATCAGAGCCTCGTAGGGAATAACGAGCTGAGCTGGGGCTGGGATCTTGGAAGAAATAAGCTCTATCACGATTCGAAAAATAACAACGGGGTTACGTACCCCGCGCTCCTCAAACCCGACGAGACGTTTATCGTTCCTGACAAATTTTTAGGTGAGTCGGAGGCACCCTTTTAATCCATGCGACTGTACGTCCCTGGCCAGAGGCAGCTACCGGACTCTGCCGATCCGTCCTTACAATTTTATCTCTTTCAGCCGTCTTGGACATGGACGAGGGTACGCTAGCGTTTGTCGTGGACGGCCAGTACCTGGGTATAGCGTTTCGAGGTCTCAAGGGTAGGAAATTGCATCCCATAGTGTCTGCGGTATGGGGTCACTGTGAGATCACCATGAAGTATATAGGTGGACTTGATCGTGAGTATCGTGTTTTGTCTGTGCGATTGGCTCAGGTCAAATTGATAGCACTTTACTGATGATTGGATCGTTATTGTAGCCGAACCTCTGCCCCTGATGGATCTTTGTCGAAGAGTCATTCGACAGCGGATCGGCAAGCATCGACTCGAGGACAAGATCAACGAGCTTAATCTTCCCCAGGCGATGAAGACTTACCTCCTCTACAGGGACAGGAGGTAACCAACGAGTGGTCGCCAGACGTCACGTCAAGATCACAACTACGAATACAACCACCACGCGATATTATTGCTGTCGCGACGCACAGGGGATGATAACGACGACGATGACGAAGATGATGATGATGAAGAGGACAAGGAAGACGAGGATGATTACTACGACGAAGATGCCAACGGAAGAATGTCTATCCCCTCCACGCATACGGTCCGATCAGCAAGACCACGACAAGCCCACCAATGATAGGCCGCGTGTCTCCCGCCAGAGATTGTCAGAGGATTCCGCGAGTGCGATCGACGGTTTCTCAGCCTTTTTTTTCGGGCTTAAGGATCGTTCGATACTCGAGCCTGCCTCGGTAGTAGACTATTATGATTATTATATTATCATTACTATTATTATTACGATTGTATTGTCGCCTCAGTCAGTTCTGTTTGAGAATACGTGCCCACGCGCCCGTACTTCACTTCGCTGGTATCGACGATCGTGTTAGTACCTTGAAAAGAAGGTTAGGGATCCTGTTTTTCTTTTTTTTTTTCTCTCCCTTTATTATCATTATCACGCGCTCGATGAGCTTTGTCCGCCGGACCCGAGAAAAGCTGCTATCGAAGGTTGTAGATAGACCAAGCTCGACTGACCTGAACGCTGGTTATACGAAGAGAGGGAAAAACGGAGCCGGGAAAGTCGATGAAGGTGGAAAAGAATGAGAATCGTAGTGCGATGTTTAATCATGGAAAATTGCTAGCTGCCGCTGCGTAAAATTATTTTGTAGTAACGAAGGAAGAAGAAAAAGAAACATAGCGAATTATTAGGTGATATTGTTGTTTTTTATGTTGTCCTTACGATTAAAATCGTGGAGTCTTTATTAATTGTTATGATTAACTGGTACGTGCGGCGTATCTCTTTTTTTCTTTGATACGCTTTTATTTTTCCTTTCGCATCACACTCGCGCCGGATTCTGTGTCTTCTTTTACAGTCTCACTTGTTTTGCCTCTCTTCCTCTCTCTTCTTCTTCGCGGATCTACCATCTCAATTTCTTCTCAGGTCTCTCTTTCTTTTTATCTCCTTTTCTTCTTACTTTTTCTTTACGTCGTTACCCGCTTTACGATAATCGATACCACGGGGCAAGACAAACCCCGCGATATGCGAGAGACGATGATAGTAGGATTGTAAAAAAAAATTGGTAACGGTACAGAAGAGATGCCTTTATCGGCGAATGACCATGGCAGTAATGCAGTGTATAGCGCGATTAGCTCATTGCTTAAACAGGGAGACACGTGGCTCGTGAGAGAGAGCGAGAGAGAGAAAGAGAGCGAAAAAAAGAAAAAATTTTAGAGAAGAAGAATAATGCGTAAACGAAACAAGGAAACAAAACGGAAATGGGAAACTAGATAGGACAGATGACCGTGGCCAGGTAGCTTCTCACGGTTGGCCAGTAAAAATTTTAGACTTAGTCGAGCCTGAAGGCTGACAGGTCAACGGTCTCCAATGAAAGAAAAAAAAAAATAAAAATAATAATAATAATAAATCGAAGAGGATTAATTAATATTCCGTCGCGACGCTTTAGAGTGGTACGTTATGCGAGGAGCGCGGACTCGCTCTAGTCCAGCGCACTGCGAGTGAAACCTATTTAACTGGAGCTCCACTCGATCTACGTGGACGGGGACGAGGACGACGTCGAACTTGGGGTCGGTTTTATCACCGACGCCGACGTCCACAGTGGCTACGAGGGACACGCTTAATAATCGTCGGAGCTGACGGGTGTACGTGTACAGTACACTGACGAACGCAGCCGAACAGAGCCACCTTCCAATAGACTCGTTTTTCAAGTATTTTCTAAGCATGCTAGGTCTTAATGAAGTTTAGTGGAGTGAGTGTATAACGGAATGGACCGAAAAGAGATGGAGATGAAACAAAAAAAAAAGAAAAAGAAAATTAGTACGAAACGTCACGTGACGGAGAATGATAGTGGTACGTGTGTGGGTCTATGAGTGTGAGATGCGTGATGCGTGTATAAATACGCGTGTAGAGATTAGATGGATGGGAATAAAAGAATGTGAGGTAATTGGAAATAATTGAATTGGAGGTTATGTTCATTAATTAAAATTCGAATACCACGAGGAAACCTAATGGAAATCCTGACGGTGATCAAAGTGTGTTCCGCCGTGCTGATCAATAGCGACTAATATGTTTACATGATATTTGCTGGGTGTGCGAGTATCGATAGGATATATGAATTTAAAAAAAAAAGACAAGAATGGTAATATGACTGAGAGACGAGAAACGTGTATGGGATTGGTCAGAGAGTGAGAGAAAGATGATAATGATCGGTAGTCGTAGCACGACTGGTATAATTCTGTAATCATTACCCGAGGTGTGATAACGCCCGGGTGGATTAAAAGAGTGAAAGGGAAAGAAATGAAAGAATTATTATCTCGGATAAGTGAGCGAGAGAGAGAAAAATTACACAATTACCTTAACCACTAGAGGATTACTTGAGCACGACGACTTGAGGGATGTATTAGCGACTGAACACGGGCATTGGCAGAAATTCCAAACACGAATTAAAACTGTCATCGATTGAGATAAACGCATTGAATGTTGATCCGACGACGATGATTATAATAGTACATTATGCAACAAGGGAGTAAAGTCGTTGATTATGCCCGCGGGTGAGAGTGTACTGCCCGAGCCAAGCGAGGGCAGTAAATCACCCGAGGGAATAACCGACTTTATTCTCGTGTTACATATAGTGCTTTATTTACGACTGAGCTAAAATAGCCACTTTATTCCCTGAAAAGTGGAAGCAAATCAGCCATCGTCATTATGATGGAAATATACGTTTTTTCAAATATTCAAAAAATTCAAAATTTTTAAATTTTTCACCTTTTCAAAACTTTCAAAAATTTGCGAGAATAAAGTTCATTATTTCCGCAAAATGCGGAAATAAAGTAAATTTGCGGGAAAACCAAATATGCGGGAATAAAATGCTACTTTAGTCCTGCTTTTCAGGGAATAAAGTGGCTATTATAGCTCAGTCGTGGATAAAAATTATTAATGTCGGACGCGCGATAAAAAAAAACTACTATTACTGCTACTACTAATATACTACTACTACTATTTTAGCATGACAACTTGCGACTGGTCCCTAGTAATCTTACGTTTTTCTCGTTTTTAAACATTTATTTCTTTTTTTTTTTTTTTTTTTTTTTTTTTTTTTT